>NC_062535.1:247526-305026 GCF_022655615.1 Tachysurus fulvidraco
ATACACACAAACACACACGCACATACACACACACACACACACACACACACACACACACACACACACACACACACACACACACACACACACACACACACACACACACACTAATCCCTCAGATCTACCATGTGTTATAACACACTTTACACTTGATTTGTCTGATCATGTTTAATTCTAATCTAACACAGTTTATCAGATCTGGAGTTTAACTCAGATGAACAAACTTTACAGCTGGAACTAAAACTGCTTCCGATCAGGATGACGGTTGTGTCGTTCTCTGGGAATTTATTATCTCACTGCTTCCTCTGCATTCCCTGGTTTTCCTCCCAGTTCGTCAATAACAGGCTGGACTGGGAGTAGATCGGACTGTACTGGGAGTCTGACAGCATGTCCAGTGTGTGTCCCAGCAGAGGCTCTGGATCCTGTTTAAGCTCTTACTGAGTGAATGTGGTGACATTGGGCTGGAGGACTGTGTAATAACCTTCTGTATAACGGCTCAAAGCGCTCATGTCACATCATTATTAATGACCATAAACTCATTTATTCATCATTCATAGACTTGTAATAAATCCCAACATGAATACAAACAGTTCCAACATTATAAAGGTGTTTACAGGCGAGGGACTGAAGCTGATATCCTCCTGTACAGATACAGGATCAGCAATCGTCTAACAAAAGGTTCAGGGATTCAGGACTGTGTGACTTCGTCTGGTTTATTAGTTAATTTACAGAAAACAAAATCTGTGTAAATTTCTACCAGTTATTTCTTCCCTTTGCTCACAGATTCCAGAGTAAATGGATGGAGCTGTTTGACGGTTCTCTCTCGAGCGACAGATAAACAGCTGACGTCAGATCAGATCGTCACTCTGTCTGTTTCACACATCTTAAGGAATTTCTTTCTTTCTTTTTGTCCAAAGGTAAATGGACATTCTTGAAGCCACTGTTTCTCCACTCGATGTTTCACCTCCACCTCCTTCATATACTGAAGCTACTCAGAGTCCACAGCCCCAAACTCCACCTCCTACTTATGGAGAAGCAGGTGAGTCTGAGGTGTCCTGATGCTACACCTTTATCTGCTCTCAGTAATGGACATGCTGCTTTAGCACTCGTGTTATTTTGACTAGAGATCTAATGTTATTAATGAAGTCAGCCAGTTCCTCATCTCCAACTAAAACTGTTGCCCTCACCCACCCTCCCCTGCCCCTTCCCTGCCCTCCACTGCCCTCCCCTCCCATGCCCTAAGATTTATAGACTCATAAATATATAATAAATAAATAATGAGGGGCACGTTGTCTTAGTGGTTAGCACATTCGCCTCACACCTCCAGGGTTTGGGTTCGATTCCCACCTCCACCTTGTGTGTGTGGAGTTTGCATGTTCTCCCCGTGCCTCGGGGGTTTCCTCCGGGTACTCCGGTTTCCTCCCCCGGTCCAAAGACATGCATGGTAGGTTGATTGGCATCTCTGGAAAATTGTCTGTAGTGTGTGTGTGTGAGTGAATGAGAGAGTGTGTGTGCCCTGTGATGGGTTGGCACTCCGTCCAGGGTGTATCCTGCCTCGATGCCCCATGACGCCTGAGATAGGCACAGGCTCCCCGTGACCCGAGATATTCAGATAAGCGGTAGAAGATGAATGAATGAATGAATGAATGAATAAATAAATTATAAAGAACCTACCGTGTGTTAGTTACAGCCTCGTGTGATACAGATAACGTTAGTGAGGTTACAAAAGTTGTTAATTACCCTTTAAGCGTTTGTCCCTGACTGTTTTCTATCATTATTAAATGATAGTTTTGTTTGTAGTGGGTGTTCGTCCTCTGCAGTTGGACAGTGCTGTGTCTCCTTATCCAATCCTCAGCGTTCCCACAGAAATCACAGCCGTACATCACACACAGACAGGTCAGTGACTCTGTGGAACCCAATAAACTGTTGGTATATTTTCATTTAAATCACAATAATTTTACTTTTAAGTGCCAGATGAAGATACAACTGGAACATCCAGACATTTCTCCTCAGGACCACCAGAGGGGGCCATTTCATCCTCTATCTTGTTTCCTCCCATTACGTCATGTTTTAAACAACTATTCTTTCCTTTGTTTAGTTGTTAATTAATAAAGTATGCAAATTATCAGTGGGAAATTAACTTAAATATAGAAATATAGAAATATACTTGTACCTACAACATGTCATTGTTTTGACCTCCATCTGAACCTGAGGTCTTACAAACGATTTCTTCTTCCTGGTGATTGTGTGTGTGTTGAATTCTGTCCCAGTGTTTGTTCAGCCTTCACCCCATCAGCTGATTCCACACCAGCAGTTAGCTGGAACACTGGGTGATGCTCCTACTGTGATAATCTGCCCTCATTGTCATCACCAAATTACCACCAGTGTGTGTTATAAACCTGGGAATGCAGCATGGGGCATGTGCTGCCTGCTGACACTTTTGGGGTAAGATCAGATTACCAACTGGAATGATTAGATGAGTCTAATGATGTAGAGATCAGATTATTTACAGCAGATTTGTTGACGTTTAGGCACCTTTAGTAAATCTGCATGCTTGTGAGTTTAAACCCCAGCACTGCCACTGCTGGGCCCTTGAGCGAGGCCCTTAGCCTCAGCTCACCTGCTCAGCTGTTTAAATATAAAAATAAATGGCTCCAGATGAGGAGAAGGATTATGAGAAGGACGTAAATGCAAATCATAAACCTTGTATAAATAAAAACACTTTATTTCATCATAACTAACACATTCAGAAACACTGCAGGTCATTTTTATCTTATTAAAAACAACACAGCATTGTTAAGAATAATAAAACTTATAGATACATTTTAGAAGATAAAATAAAAATAAATAATAAGAAGAGGAAAGAAAAAAAAAGAAATGAAAAGAAATCCCCATCATCTCACATCCAGTGTGTCTGTAAGCGGTAGATAAATAAGCAGAACATCACCCCCTGCTGGAGGGGGAGAAGATTATCTTCTTATCCAGCTGGAAAAAAGAGCCCCATATTTTCCCAAATGCATTTACGAGAACCTCTAATCTGCTGTTACTCAGTATTAATCTTCTAATAAGTAGAATATCTAAAGCCAGGGTTTTCTTTTTAAGCCTAGAAAGTGAAAGACTTAAACAGTTGTGCTTTAGTACAATACACATGATGAGGCCGTGTCTCCAAAACCTCTGACAAACCTGCTGATGTTTCCTACCCCACATCTGTATGAGCTTGGTCTGAATTAAAAATATAATATATATATATACACACACGGCCTCATCATCTAACCCTAACACTTTGGGTAAGTTAGGAAATAGAGACACGGACACAACCTTAAGGTATTTAAACAAATGTCCAGGAAGTAAATATTTTAATGTCCATTTATTGCTGAAGAGTAAAAATGTTTAATATATAAATATGTGTGTCTTTGAAAGGCAGCAGGAGTCAAAGTCACTGTAGACACTGAATATCAGTGATTCTGGATGTGACGGTCACTTTAACTTGCTGGGACTTGGTTTAAATTTAAATGATCGTCATTGTTGTGATTTATTCTGTAAAACACTGATAGACGTCTGCTGTTTGTTTCAGACTCATCTGTGGATTCTGTTTAATTCCCTGCTTCATGAAAGAATTCCAGGATGTTCATCATTCATGTCCTGCCTGTAGAAGATCTGTGGGGAAACATGTTCGCTAACACACACACACACACACACACACACACACACACACACACACACACACACACACACACACACACACACTTCTCGGGTCCTGTGCCTATCTCAGGCGTCATCGGGCATCGAGGCAGGATACACCCTGGACGGAGTGCCAACCCATTACAGGGCACACACACACACACACACACACACACACACACTCTCATTCACTCACACACTACGGACAATTTTCCAGAGATGCCAATCAACCTACCATGCATGTCTTTGGACCGGGGGAGGAAACCGGAGTACCCGGAGGAAACCCCCGAGGCACGGGGAGAACATGCAAACTCCACACACACAAGGCGGAGGCGGGAATCGAACCCCCAACCCTGGCGGTGTGAGGCGAACGTGCTAACCACTAAGACAACATGATAGTTATTGCAGTTATTATAGTTATTACAACCTGAGAATAAAGACTGAAGAATATTTATTCTGTCAACAGTCTAAACAGGACATGCTAACTTATAACTGATGTGTATTGTGTGTGTGTGTGTGTGTGTGTGTGTGTGTGTATGTGTGTGTGTGTATAACTGATGTGTATTGTGTGTGTGTGTGTATAACTGATGTGTATTGTGTGTGTGTGTGTGTGTGTGTGTGTGTGTATAACTGATGTGTATTGTGTATTGCGTGTGTATAACTGATGTGCATTGTGTGTGTGTGTATAACTGATGTGTATTGTGTGTGTGTGTGTGTGTGTGTGTATAACTGATGTGTATTGTGTGTGTGTGTGTATAACTGATGTGTCTTGTGTATTGCGTGTGTATAACTGATGTGTATTGTGTGTGTGTATAACTGATGTGTATTGTGTGTGTGTGTGTGTATAACTGATGTGTATTGTGTATTGCGTGTGTATAACTGATGTGTATTGTGTGTGTGTGTGTGTGTATAACTGATGTGTATTGTGTGTGTGTGTGTGTATAACTGATGTGTATTGTGTGTGTGTATAACTGATGTGTATTGTTTGTGTGTGTGTGTGTGTAACTGATGTGTATTGTTTGTGTGTGTGTAACTGATGTGTATTGTTTGTGTGTGTGTGTGTGTGTAACTGATGTGTATTGTTTGTGTGTGTGTAACTGATGTGTGTGTGTGTGTGTGTGTGTGTGTGTATAACTGGTGTGTATTGTTTGTGTGTGTGTGTATAACTGGTATGTATTTGTTGTTTCTGCATGAATGTGAATGTTGTATTAATTCCTGTATAAGGATCAGATCAGGTTTTGAGTCATCATTATGAGTACATTAGTTTTATTAGGTATTAAATCACACACACACACACACACACACACACACACACGACACTGGTGATGAGCAAACAGACGTGAACAGAGCAGTAGATTAAACACGATCAGCCTCGAAGCTCACGGCTCAGAAACACAGACAGACGGACATTTTATTCTTTCTCAGGTTTCTTACTGACTGACTAAAGCAGCACACGTGTTAAAGTGAGTTTACAGAGATGTGTGTGAAGATAAATATACAGAGAATATTCAAATATCCAGATTAAAATCCATTCAAGTCATAAATCAGATTATTAAAGTGTAGAGACAGATAAGTTCCCACACCTAAGAGCTATAAAGAGCCATCATTCGAAACCACGCTGTGTTTTTCTTGTTGTACTTTATGTCGTGTACTGATCAGTAAATATACAGAAGCATTTTTACACTAAACTTAACAATAATTACAAACAGAAGCAGGGACACACACTGAATAAACAGAGCTCGCCCGGTGCTAGCTGTCATTATCCATCATTCATGTTTATGAGGTTTGACTTCCCAAAACAAATCCATTTGTCACAGTGAAAGCTACTAGGGGAGATTTGATAGCCAACTGAAGTTCAAATCCTGTTGACTAGTGTAGTAATATGCAGGGTTAAAATATTGTACTGCAGCCAGCCACTAGGGGGCCTCATATTTTGGCTTCAGTTTAGTTAATTGTCCTACAGCTCACGCCATCTACAGCATAGTGTCACTGAGTGGAAGCTGTGAACTACTGAGAGATTTAGGTTTAAAGTTCCTATCAGTTCTGAAAAGTGCAGTAAGGAACGTTCTAGTGAAGTGTAACGTGAACCCCGAAACTACGTCATAATCCACCTCTAATTATGTCCCAATCAATGTATGTAAAGACACATAATGTCTGAAAATTAGAGTAAAGCTGACTCCAGATTACTGTCCCTAATAATTAATAACCCTAATTAACCCTAGAATACAAGAAGCAAAAGATTAGTGTTAAGTTAAAAGATGTTGTAATAGTTTCTACCACATTCCTGTCCTATTAAACTATAAAACTATTCCATGTTGCTACTCTGTGGGAAAGTGAACAAGTCTAAATTATTCATTATAAGCCTGATCTTCAACGTACTGATCGGTGTTATAAACCTGGGCTTCAACATAGTCATTGGCAAAGCTGATGATGTCGGTCATGGCCATGAGAATCAGAAGATCCATGTTCAAGTCGTTGGAGACCTGCTCATAGTAGTTCTGCACAGGAAAGATGCAGTTCATTGGGACTCCGAGTTTATGACTGCACTCTTCCATCTGAGAGAAAGAGGAACAGCAGAACTTACATTTGAGGTCCATATACTTTCATTCTAAGTACTACATAGTAGGTGGGAGGCTGTAGATAAGCCATAAATAAATAAGTTTGTGTTTTTCTCACCTTCTCTTTAATTTTTCTGCTGGTGTAGATCCCACTCAGGTTCTCTTTAACTAGCACACATGCTCGGTCAACATGGGACATAATGATGACCTCAGGAATCCCTGTTAAACCCCCAACAATACAACGTGTTTATCTCATACATCAGATTGACTTTCATCATAACGAGGGAGACTAATAGCTCCCAGATCAGACCTACTTAAGCAGAGGGTGGGATGGGGTAGGGGTGGGGGGATACGGATGGGGTTAATACTCATGTTACACACTGTACATGACCATATCTCTGTGCATTAATATGTATACACGTACCTAACTCACGAGCTTTCTCACGAACAGCTCTCATCTTCTGGATGACGTCCTCAGTCATGAGGGAGATTCTGTCCCCTGGTACGACACTCACCACACAGTGCACTTTGTCCTTCAGACTGGGGTTACTGTGGTACTTTGGGTCATCTTTAAGGATTGATTTAAAAGGATTGAACTGAAAGGCCAAAAATAAATGTCTGTGTAAATGTGCATGAACGTGAATATAATTATTGTTTAGACTGGTGGAGAAACGTGTCGTCCAAATGTCATAAATACAAAGGTGAATGTAGATGCTGTGTGTTTCTCTGTAGAAGGAATGTAAAAGCCTGTGAGAGTGTGGTGCTGAGCTCCAGGGCTCAGTGAAGGACACTGGAGATCTTCACTCCAACCTTCACCTCCACATCATGTCTTCAGAAAGCTGCTTTGTGTACAGGGACATTGTCATGAAGGAGCAGGGTTTGGACTCTTAGTTCTACTGAAGGAAACTGTAGTTACACAGAGACGTTCAGTGTAAGTGTGTGTTAGAGTGTGGGACAGTTTGGGGGACAAACTCAGGAACACGAATAAACACACACACACACACACACACACACACACACACACACACACGTGAACAGTAGGTGTACCAGGCAGAATGAGTCTCCTGAAAAACATAATGAGGATAAATATTGAACTTACAGCGTAGTTGCTTCTTACATGACCATGTAATATTTTGATGATGTCATCACTGTGCACTCCTGATGACGCATCGGATTCCACACCCATGATATCGAGAAAGACAAACGGATAGAAAGATCCAGGCCTGTTTTTCTTCAGCCTGTGAAATTTAAACTGAAAAATACATAATGATTAAATATATTTTTTTATATAAAAGAAGAGATTTAAGATTAAATATAAACCAGACTGAACACAACAGTATCATATGAGATCAAATCAAAATGTCAGGATGATTGACAGGGTTTAAGGAGCTGAGCTTTAGACTTATAATGTTATATTATTTAGTTATTACCTCTTTAGTGAAGCTTTTCCCAGCTGCTGAATTTGCCGGCGCACTGGTGGTGTTGTGTCCCTGGAGGACGGTGTTGACTGAATTAATAAAGCTGGACTTTCCTGCTCCGACCGGGCCGTGAAGTAGAATCTTCAGCTCTCGGACTTCTGCAGTTCCTGGCTGGAATTCTTTCAGTTTTTTCAGCATCTCACTTTTTTCACTCTCCCTATTCAGTAAGTAAAATAAGCAGCTGACCTTCGTACATTAAGCATCTTTAATTTAGGCTTCAAACACATAATGCTGGTGTCTGTTTGTAGTCATTGGTCTTACCCCCATGTCACTGACCGCCATGGCTGATCAAATACTGTGGAAATTAAGTGGAATTAAGTTTTAATTGTCACTAAATATGTGTCATATTAGCATAGCTGGTGTTTATGTTCTGTAGTGTTTATGTTCTGTAGTGTTTGTGTTCTGTAGTGTTTGTGTTCTGTAGTGTTTATGTTCTGTAGTGTTTATGTTCTGTAGTGTTTATGTTCTGTAGTGTTTATGTTCTGTAGTGTGTTTGTGTTCTGTAGTGTTTGTGTTCTGTAGTGTTTGTTTTTTAGTGTTTGTAGGGGTTTTAGCCCTCGGTGAGAATTTAAAACAAGAAGAGTTCTATATTATATATTATATGACAACTCTGGTAATAAGAATATTGACATTTCACTGCTTTTGGTTGCCGTCTTTGTGTCTTTCCGCCGATTAACGTTATAGATAAACGCCTCCAGCTCTGACTGCGCGTGCACGCTGCGCGTACCTGTGCTTCTCCGTTCTAATAAAGCAGACAGCTGAAGACGCACGTGTGAAACACTACAACACACGTGTGTAAAAGCAAAGTAAATAAAATCGCTCTTGGATCAAACTGATAAATAATTTTCTTTCCCATCGACGACACGTCCTGCATTTTAACGTCATTTTTATTGTTTATTTATGAAAGTAAAAATGATCCTTATAGTTTTAGGGTGGCTGAGATTACAGACAGGGGGCTGAAGCCCCCCTAATAAAAGGCTAGAACCCCCCCTGGGTGACACAATTCACAACGCATTCGCCAGGAATCCTTTTTGACGCTGATTATTACAAACATCTCCCTGTACCACTTTTTGTTGGGTAGGTCATGTAGGCGAAAAACCTGCAATAGGGGGAGAGAGCCTTAAGAGGCTTATTGACCTTCAATGCTTGGATAAGAGTTGTGAGGAAGCAGCATTCTAGCAAACCCCTATCTATGTTGATAAAACGTAGCCCCCGCCTTATCTCATACACCACAGCTTACTGTATTTCATTGTGTATATATTCTGTTCTGTCGCTCAGTTCTTTGAGCAGCTGTTTGGAATAAACCAGATTTGATTTCAGTCGTGTGGTTTGTTCTCTCAGTGCTCCGGAGCTCCTATTGTTGTGCAGAGGTAAAGGGACAAGTGCGAGGAGGAATCTTTCTTACAGAGATATTAATTTTAAAAGTGATACTTGTACTAACAAGTATATAAGACATGTCGTGTTAAAGACCTGTTACACCTGTCAAGTTAAAAGAAACAAATTAGATCACATGTTTGTTAAGAATACTGTAAAATATCTTACAACTGCTTATTTAAGTTTTATCCTTCTAACAAATTCCTAAATCAAACATTTAATATAGAAATTGTCCCCTGTCCCTTCTGTGAGAGCCATTCTGAAGACACGGATCATATCTTTTCTTCATGCTATTTCTCCAAACTCTTCTGGATATCAATTCAGGGCTGGTTGTTACATAAAAAGGTGGTTGCTGATAGTTTTGTTTTCTCTTTACATCATATCTTATTTGGAAAACCCAAAGACTGCTGTGTTAATTCTTTTTTGCCTAATAATATTAGTATTTTAGCAAAATATTTCATCCATAAATGTAGATTCTTTAAATTTCCCCCATTATTTATTCCTTTCAAAAATGACTGTTTTCCCAAAGCCCTTAATAAGATGTGAGGTCAGAGAGCTATAAGAAGCTGCTATATCTTTTGACATCATTTGATTTATTGTGATTCTGCCCTTAATTCTTTTTGTTTTTCTTTTCTTTTCTTTTACGCTTAAGTTCATGTAAATTATTTTTTCAAATATTTATTTATTTAGTCTTTAGTAATTAATCTATTACTTATTATGTGTTAAGCCTGTCATTTCTACTATTTACTCCTGTAGAATAATTATTTGCGATTGTTGTTTATATAATTTTGTATTCAATATGAAAAGAAGAAGTACTTATTGCACCACAAGGCCACACTGTCTGCGCATGCGCACTAAGCCTCTAAATGAAAGCGAAAGAATAGTTCGACAGCGGACTACAGGCTATAACACCACCGTAAGGTGAGGACTTCTACACGTTTAAATCCTTTATACATCGATATTTTCATACGAATATAAAATACGATAAGGAACAACGCGTCTGTTGAGTGTAAACGATGATGGAGCGATTCTTACCCAAACTATACAGCGCTAGCTAACGTGTCTCGTGGCTGTGTTTCATATTGACAATTAGTGCACTAGGTAGGTCACTGGAACGCTGTATGTGCACCACAAAGCAAGTGCGCTTAAATAGGGAGGATGGAGCGGTTTGAGCTTCGGCCCTAGGCGGCTATGTTCTTGTTATTCTTTCGCTGACTAAATCATATAAACGACATGAAATGTAACACCGTTGTAACTTAACACCGCTAATACACCACATATCTGGTATTATTCTGTATTTTTATATTTAGCTTTGTTTATTATTATTATTTCC
This sequence comes from Tachysurus fulvidraco, assembly GCF_022655615.1. Classification (NCBI taxonomy): domain Eukaryota; kingdom Metazoa; phylum Chordata; class Actinopteri; order Siluriformes; family Bagridae; genus Tachysurus; species Tachysurus fulvidraco. Next base: position 257,951 of record NC_062535.1, read on the forward strand.
TCTGTTCATGTCGAAAACTAGCTTTAGCATTAGCTCATCGTAGCTCTTCCTTGTTCGCTATATGTACAACTGTTATTAGTTAAACTGCGTAACGACATTAACTTTTATTCCCACACTTGGATTTAATAGATTTTAATAAGAAGGATTATAATAGGGGTATTTTAACATACAGCTATTTAAAACCACGGTTGTCGCTACATAATGTCGTGTATTATAGAGTTACAAAGGGGCGGAAAGTTTCGGTAAACTTACTGAAACTTTCAACGGGAACTTAATCTGGTACTTAATCTTAATTTATGGGAATTATTTGTAACTATAGGGAAATGTATATAAACTATATGATATAGAAACATAAATAAACATGTTGTTTGGTCATAAGCAGACATGAATACAAGGCAGAGGCAGTTCTAGGCCTTCTTTAGGGTGTCTCCAGCCCCCTGTGTGTGATCTCAGTCACTCTAAAACTATAAGGAGCATTTTTACTTTCAGAAATAAACAATAAACTTTACGTAATTACGTTTTTTAATTATGTCGTCGATGGGAAAGAAAATTATTTATCAGTTTGATCCAAGAGCGATTTTTTTACGTGCGTGTGTTGTAGTGTTTTAAAAGTGCGTCATGAGATGTATGTTTTACTAGAATGGAGACGCACGGGAACGCGCAGCGTGCACGCGCAGTCAGAGCTGGAAAGCCGCAAAGACGTCAACCAAAAGCAGTGAAATGTCACTATTCTTATTACCAGAGTTGTAGCACAAACTAAATATTAATGCAAAAAATCCATTTAATACTAAATAAAAATAACATTTTAAATAACACCATAACTTTTGGCTTACTATGTAGTCATATAATATATAATATAAAACTCTTCTTGTTTTAAATTCTCACTGAGGGATAAAACCCCTAAAGATGAAACCCTAGAACTGCCCCAGATGCAAAGTAATACAAATTTAAAAAATGACGTCTTGACTGATTTAATTGTAAGTAGAACTTTAATTGATTCTTTCATTGAGTAACACAAAAGCATAATAAACATTATTATGCTTGTAATAAACTTAATAATTGTAATAAACATTATTTCCCTATGATTGCTGTAAAATGAAAGCATCCTCCACCCCTTGCCCCTCTAAAAAAGTCCAAATTAAAATGTAAAATGAAAATAATAACAATAATAGTAATAATAATAAGTTTATTTTATATAGCACCTTTCAACAGTCTCAAGGACTCTTTACATGATGTGATATACAATGAAACAGAATTAAGGAGGTTTAGTAAACATCACTATACGTATACACAACATACACATACACCATAGAAAAGGAAACACAACATCAAAACATCCCAATCAACAAACATGTACATTACAGCAACAAACATTCTAGTAGACAATACAGAAGAGACAAATAGAGACACAAAACCATGTCCATGGACTTGAGAATTTGAATAACAGGAAGTGAACAGATAAGTTTTCAGATTAGTTTTGAAATCCTGTAAAGACGCCAGGTCTCGAATGTTCTGGGGAGAGAAGTCCAGAGGCTGGGAGCCACAATACAGAAGGTTCTACCACCAAAAGATTTCAGCCTATAATGAGGAACCTCTAATAAATTAGAGTCAGAGGACCTAAGTGCAGGGGCAGGGGTATATGTGTGAAGGAGATCTGTGGTATATTGTGGATAGGAGCAATGGAGAGCTTTAAATGTAGTGAGGAGAACTTTATATTGAACACAAACTAATTGTGAGCCAATGTAAACTGTATAAGATGGGGGTTATGTGGGGGGATTTCTGTGTGTGTGTTAACACTCTTACTGCTGAATTCTGGATCTATTGGAGTTTCTTTAAAGAAGTTGATGGTAAACCATAAAAAAGTGCATTACAGTAATCTAGACAGGAGGTAATGAAAGCATGGACAAGGGTCTCGGCATCACTGATATTTAAACTTGGGCGTAATCGGGCAATATTTTGTAGATGAAAGAAGGCAGATTTGGTGAGAGATGAGATGTGAGAGGAGAAAGACAGAAGAATCAAACACTATGCCCAGGTTTTTGATAGTGGTTGGGGGTTTTACACGACAGCCAGTGATATTAATTTTATCAATATTAAGAGATGAAGTACATTTAGGAGGGCCGACTAAGAGCAGATCTTTATGCTATAAGAACTGGCTAAGCAGAAGTATTTGGTCAGTGAGAGATCTAATGGATGAGAAGGGGAACATTTTAGACTATAATGCCTTTACACTAAAGCATGGCTTTACCTGTCACCTGAAAGAGTTCTTCACTGTCATTAATGTGATACCTTCTGGCATAAAAACACTGATGAGAGGCGTCTTTTCTTATGCTAAAGTTAGTTCAGTTCTTCCAGCTTTAAACTTTGGAGATATTAATTTTAAAAGTGATACTTGTACTAACAAGTATATAAGACATGTCGTGTTAAAACCCAGTTACACTGTCAAGTTAAAAGAAACAAATTAGATCACATGTTTGTTAAGAATACTGTAAAATATCTTACAACTGCGTATTTAAGTTTTCCTGCTCCTCCTAAAGCAACAGAAACACACTTCAAATTTTTACATGATATTTATCCTTCTAACAAATTCCTAAATCAAAAATTTAATATAGAAATTGTCCCCTGTCCCTTCTGTGAGAGCCATTCTGAAGACACGGATCATATCTTTTCTTCATGCTATTTCTCCAAACTCTTCTGGATATCAATTCAGGGCTGGTTGATACATAAAAAGGTGGTTGCTGATAGTTTAGTTTTCTCTTTACATCATATCTTATTTGTAAAACCCAAAGACTGCTGTGTTAATTCTGTTTTTGCTTAATAATATTGTTATTTTAGCAAAATATATCATCAATATATTCATAGTTTTTCCAAAGCCCTTAATAAGATGTGAGGTCCGAGTGCTAAGAAGCTGCTATATCTTTTGACATTTGATTTATTCTGATACTTCCCTTAATTTGTTTTGGTTTTTCTTTTCCGATCTATTTAAGTTCGTGTAAGTTATTTTTTCAAATGTCTGTTTATTTATTTTTATCTTTTTATTTATTTATTTGTTTGTTTGTTATTTTGTCTTTTCACAATAATCTATTACTTATTCTGTTAAGTCTGTCATTTCTACTATTTACTCTTGTAGAGATTTTTTGCCTTTTTTGTTTTTATACTTTTATATTCAATATGGGGAAAAAAGAAGTACTTCTCAATGTACCGCAAGGCCACACTGTCTGCGCATGCGCACTAAGCCTCTAAATGAAAGCGAAAGAATAGTTCGACAGCGGACTACAGGCTATAACACCACCGTAAGGTGAGGACTTCTACACGTTTAAATCCTTTATACATCGATATTTCTATATTTAGCTTTGTTTATTATTATTATTTCCTCTGTTCATCTATTTAAAACCACGGTTGTCGCTACATAATGTCGTGTATTATAGAGTTACAAAGGGGCGGAAAGTTTCGGTAAACTTACTGAAACTTTCAACGGGAACTTAATCTGGTACTTAATCTTAATTTATGGGAATTATTTGTAACTATAGGGAAATGTATATAAACTATATGATATAGAAACATAAATAAACATGTTGTTTGGTCATAAGCAGACATGAATACAAGGCAGAGGCAGTTCTAGGCCTTCTTTAGGGTGTCTCCAGCCCCCTGTGTGTGATCTCAGTCACTCTAAAACTATAAGGAGCATTTTTACTTTCAGAAATAAACAATAAAAAGGACGTTTTTTAATTATGTCGTCGATGGGAAAGAAAATTATTTATCAGTTTGATCCAAGAGCGATTTTTTTTACTTTGCTTTTACACGCGTGTGTTGTAGTGTTTTAAAAGTGCGTCATCAGCTGTCTGCTGTATTAAAATGGAGACGCACGGGAACGCGCAGCGTGCACGCGCAATCAGAGCTGGAGGGGTTTATTTATAACGTTAAAAACACACACACACACACACACACACACACACACACACACACACACACACAAACATGTACACATAAATGTGCAAAAAAAAAAAATTTAAATTAAACAATAGCAACAATGACCAAATGTGTACATCGTGAGTTCTGCACGAGACGAATAAAAGACAAAATCATTATCCAGGTTAATTTTATCATTTCATGTGTAACTGTAAGTAAAATAAAGTGTGTATATAAATGACTAAAGGACTGTGTATAATGTTGTACAGTAAACACAAGAGAAAGAGATCAGAATCACCAACACACAGCTGTATCTCCATGATGGGTGACATGGCTATGGAGCCTCCTCTGCAGTTTAAAGATGGAGACTCATCACTTCTACACAGGTAACGTCTCCTCACTGTTAATGTCACTGCTAAAGTCACACTTAAAGGGAAATATAATGTAAGTAAAATAGAGTTTATATAAATGACTAAAGGACTGTGTATAATGTTGTACAGTAAACTACAGAGAAAGAGATCAGAATCACCAACACACAGCTGTATCTCCATGAAGAGTGATGTGTCTATGGATCGTCCTATGAAGTTTAAAGATGGAGACTCATCACTTCTACACAGGTAACGTCTCCTCACTGTTAATGTCACTGCTAAAGTCACACTTAAAGGGAAGTTTAACTACATAAACAGGACAAAATAAATACTGAAACACAGTAATGGAGCCACTGTTGTGTGTCCAAATACTTTTTGTATTGTTTAATCTTTTATTTGGAAATGTGTTTGGGGAAAAGTGTGTGTGTGGTGTGTTTAAAGGAGCGGTGCACGATGTTTGAATGCCAATGTTGACATTTAAAATCACCAAACTCTCGCCCGCGGTGTAATTATATTTGACCCACGAGATCATATCAGATGTGCATTACAGCTGACTAGCCACATGCTCCGCTAATACTACAAATCCCAGAATGCCTTGCCACTGTTACACGTAGTTATGAACAGCAAGCACCCCTCATTCTCTGTTAACAGTCGTTAACAACCCTGTTACAGTCACATGGGGCAAGTTAATTCACCCTCCACAAAATTGTCCAAACGACAGATGGACAATAGGAGCTTACAGGACAGGAGGGAGACAGATTATCTGTTCACGTATATAAAGGACAGACCTGTTTGTGTTGTGTGCTAACGGAGCTAACGTGTCTGTAACGACAGTATAGAACATGAGAAGATAATAGTCGAAAAGTTGGATTTTCATTGAAGGAAATTATTTTTTGTTTGTTTTGTTGTTGGTTTTGAAAAAGATCCACTTCAAAAAGGAAGTTAAAATGATAGAGAAAGGCTTAATTTATTTTATTTATTTAAATAAGAAATGAACATCACTGATGTGTCTTTTATTTCTAATTTAAGTTCTTATGTGTTTGTAATAACGAGCTCTGGTTGTTCCAAATCCTGTGTTTAAGTAAAACTAAAGTTTGTTTCCATGTGAAAAAGTTATGAACTTAAATAAAGGCTCCACTCGTGAAAAAAGCTGCCACAGTCACCATTGAGCATAAAAAAGTCATTCTGTTTATTGTGTGTAAAAATCCACATTCAGTTATCAAGTGAGTTAAAAACTGTAAAGATTGTAAATAAATAATTAAAGACGTGTCCATAATGTTGTACAGTTCAGGTCAGAACATCCCAAAGTCCATATTAGAGTGTGTTCAGTTTCTCTCTAACACTGTAACAGTAGAACAGTTATATTCACATTTACTTACATTGCTTTACTGGATGCTGTAATCACAGGCATCATCTTCAGAACAACATCTTCTGTTATCTTATCTGTACTGAAATATTTACTCTGGTCAAACTCATCCAGCTCCTGTGCTGATGTCAGTAACACAAACACCAGAGCAGAAACCTGTGAAGGAGAAAGTTCACTTTGTTTTCCAGATTTCAGGAAGTGTTGGATTTCCTCCACTAGAGAATCATCACCCAGTTCATTCAGACAGTGGAACAGAGTGATGGATTTCTCTGTAGGAAGATCTTCACTGATCTGCTCCTTAATGTACTGAACTGTTTCCTGTGTGCTCTGAGGGTTACTTCCTGTCTGTGTTACTAAAACATGTAAGAGTTTCTGATTGGACTCCAGTGAGAGACCCAGAAGAAAGCGAAGGAAAAGATCCAGATGTCCAGTCTGACTGTGTAAAGTCTGATCTACAGCACTGATGTGTACATCTGAGATTGTATTTTCTTCCATTCCATCTTCTATCAGAACATTTCTCTTCTCCTTCATGAAGGTCAGGTGCACATACAGAGCTGCGAGATGCTCCTGAATGCTCAGATGAACAAAGCAGTACACTTTACTGTGGTGAAGCCCAAACTCCTCTCTGAAGATCTGAGTACACACACCTGAGTACACTGCTGCTTCTGTCACATCAATACCACACTCTCTCAGGTCTTCATCATAGAAGATCAGGTTCCCTTTCTCCAGCTGCTGAAAAGCCAGTTGTCCCAGTTTAAGAAGCATTTCTTCATCACTCTCCTGCTTCTTTGAGTATTTTTCTCTTATGATGTTTGTCTGAATGATGAGGAAGTGTGTGTACATTTGAGTCAGAGTCTTGGGGATCTCTCCACTCTCTGCTTCACCCAACATTCTCTCTAGAACAGTGACTGTAATCCAGCAGAAGACTGGGATGTGACACATGATGTAGAGGCTTCTTAATGACTTCAGGTGTGTGATGATGTTATTGGCCAGGCTCTGATCACTGATCCTCTTCCTGAAGTACTCCTCCTTCTGTGGGTCATTGAACCCTCGTACCTCAGTGACTCGATCCACACACTCAGAGGGGATTTGATCAGCTGCTGCAGGTCTGGAGGTGATCCAGATGAGAGCAGAGGGAAGCAGATTCCCTTTGATCAGGTTTATCAGCAGCACAGGCACTGATGCTGATTCAGTTACATCACACACTCTCACTGTGTTCTGGAAATCTAGAGGAAAACGACACTCGTCCAATCCGTCAAAAATGAACAGAACCTTTTCCAAACTGGACATTTCTGTTTCTTTTGTTTCCTTAAAAAACACATGAAGGAGCTCCATCAGACTCAGTTTCTGGTCCTTCATCAAGTTCAGCTCTCTGAAAGGAAGTGGAAATATGAGGTGGACGTCCTGATTTACTTTCCCTTCAGCCCAGTCCACAATGAACTTCTGCACAGAGACGGTTTTTCCGATGCCAGCGACTCCCTTTGTCAGCACAGTTCTGATGGGTTTGTCTTGTTCAGATGATGTATTTGTCAGCACAGTTCTGATGGGTTTGTCTTGTTCAGATAAAGGCTTAAAGATGTCATTACATTTGATTGGTGTTTCCTCTGTTGTTCTTCTCCTGGATGCTGCCTCCATCTGTCTCACCTCATGTTCATTATTGACTTGTCCACTGTCTCCCTCTGTGATGTAGAGCTCTGTGTAGATCTCATTCAGGAGTGTTTGCCAGGTTGCCAGGTTTATTATCACTCCATTCAAACACTGAAACTTCTTCATCAGATTTAATTTGAACTTTTTCTGGAATTCATTTCCACCAGCAGATTCTGGGTCGTACCTGTGATATGGAGAAGCAGGAAGACACGGGGTTCATTTATTAGACTTCATCATCTGTTTTCAGTAATCTAATCACTCTGTAGTATACAGACTATTATTTGGACACTTAAGCCATATTTGAATGCCATCGTATGAATTTCACTGCATTACAAAACAACATCATTTGAAGAAAGAAACCACAAGCAAACATTCCAATCACAACATTTCCCAATAAACAGACTGAGCGATATTTAAACACATAATAGTGGCTTTATTACAGTCAGAGTTCTAGTGTTGTAGTATTTAGTTTGTCCCCCTGTTTATCTCGTTAAATTACCCTTTAAGTGTAACTTTAGCATTGACATTAAAAGTTAAGAGACGTTACCTGTGTAGAAGTGAGGAGTCTACAGCTTTAACCTCCAGATGATGATCCATAGGCTCATGACTCTTCATGGAGCTACAACTGTGTGTTGGTGATTCTGATCTCTTTCCCTGGAGTTTACTGTACAACATTATGGACACGTCTTTAATTATTTATTTACAATCTTTACAGTTTTTAACTCACTTGATAACTGAATGTGGATTTTTACACACAATAAACAGAATGACTTTTTTATGCTCAATGGTGACTGTGGTAGCTTTTTTCACGAGTGGAGCCTTTATTTAAGTTCATAACTTTTTCACATGGAAACAAACTTTAGTTTTGCTTAAACACAGGATTTGGAACAACCAGAGCTCGTTATTACAAACACATAAGAACTTAAATTAGAAATAAAAGACACATCAGTGATGTTCATTTCTTATTTAAATAAATAAAATAAATTAAGCCTTTCTCTATCATTTTAACTTCCTTTTTGAAGTGGATCTTTTTCAAAACCAACAACAAAACAAACAAAAAATAATTTCCTTCAATGAAAATCCAACTTTTCGACTATTATCTTCTTATGTTATATACTGTCGTTACAGACACGTTAGCTCCGTTAGCACACAACACAAACAGGTCTGTCCTTTATATACGTGAACAGATAATCTGTCTCCCTCCTGTCCTGTAAGCTCCTATTGTCCATCTGTCGTTTGGACATTTTTGTGGAGGGTGAATTAACTTGCCCCATGTGACTATAACAGGGTTGTTAATGACTGTTAACAGAGAATGAGGGGCGCTTGCTGTTCATAACTACGTGTAACAGTGGCAAGGCATTCTGGGATTTGTAGTATTAGCGGAGCATGTGGCTAGTCAGCTGTAATGTACATCTGATATGATCTCGTGGGCCAAATATAATTACACCGCGGGCGAGAGTTTGGTGATTTTAAATGTCAACATTGGCATTCAAACATCGTGCACCGCTCCTTTAAACACACCACAAACACACTTTTCCCCAAACACATTTCCAAATAAAAGATCAAATAATACAAAAAGTATTTGGACACACAACAGTGGCTCCATTACTGTGTTTCAGTATTTATTTTGTCCTGTTTATGTAGTTAAACTTCCCTTTAAGTGTGACTTTAGCAGTGACATTAACAGTGAGGAGACGTTACCTGTGTAGAAGTGATGAGGCTCCATCTTTAAAGTTCAGAGGAATCCCCATAGACACATCACTCTTCATGGAGATACAGCTGTGTGTTGGTGATTCTGATCTCTTTCTCTTGTGTTTACTGTACAACATTATACACAGTCCTTTAGTCATTTATATACACACTCTATTTTACTTACAGTATATTTCCCTTTAAGTGTGACTTTAGCAGTGACATTAACAGTGAGGAGACGTTACCTGTGTAGAAATGATGAGTCTCCAGCTTTAAACTTCACAGGAACATCCATAGCCATGTCACCCATCATGGAGATACAGCTGTGTGTTGGTAATTCTGATCTCTTTCTCTTGGGTTTACTGTACAACATTATACACAGTCCTTTAGTCATTTATATAAACTCTATTTTACTTACAGTATATTTCCCTTTAAGTGTGACTTTAGCAGTGACATTAACAGTGAGGAGACGTTACCTGTGTAGAAGTGATGAGTCTCCATCTTTAAACCTCAGAGGAGGCTCCATAGCCATGTCACCCATCATGGAGATACAGCTGTGTGTTGGTGATTCTGATCTCTTTCTCTGGAGTTTACTGTACAACATTACACACAGTCCTTTAGACATTTATATACACACTTTATTTTACTTACAGTTACACATGAAATGATAAAATTAACCTGGATAATGATTTTGTCTTTTATTCGTCTCGTGCAGAACTCACGATGTACACATTTGGTCATTGTTGCTATTGTTTAATTTAAATTATTTTTTTTGCACATTTATGTGTACATGTGTGTGTGTGTGTGTGTGTGTGTGTGTGTGTGTGTGTGTGTGTGTGTGTGTGTGTGTGTTTTCTACATTTCTACAAACATTTTAACAGCTTTAGATCGTAAGCATTAAATTAGATAAAACATTATTTTGAATTGTAATAATATTCACAATATTATTTATTTATTTATAAAGCCTTCTTTCAAAAACATTAAAAATATTAATGTGACCAAACTTTTGGGTGTTACAGTAATTCTGTATGATAACAGTAAACTAGCAGAATGTAGAAGAACATATACTGTATACTGTGTACTAGGTTATAGTTTGTTTGAACAAGCATGCTGATTAAGGAGTATTTATTCATCTACTTCGTCATTTTTTAAATTTGTATTACTTTGCATCAGGGGCAGTTCTAGGGTTTCATCTTTAGGGGTTTTATCCCTCAGTGAGAATTTAAAACAAGAAGAGTTTTATATTATATATTATATGACTACATAGTAAGCCAAAAGTTATGGTATTATTTAAAATGTTATTTTTATTTAGTATTAAATGGATTGTTTGCATTAATATTTAGTTTGTGCTACAACTCTGGTAATAAGAATAGTGACATTTCACTGCTTTTGGTTGGCGTCTTTGCGGCTTTCCGCCGATTAACGTTATAGATAAACGCCTCCAGCTCTGACTGCGCGTGCACGCTGCGCGTTCCCGTGCTTCTCCATTTTAATAAAGCAGACAGCTGATGACGCACTTTTAAAACACTACAACACACGCACGTAAAAGCAAAGTAAAAAAAATCGCTCTTGGATCAAACTGATAAATAATTTTCTTTCCCATCGACGACACGTCCTGCATTTTAACGTCATTTTTATTGTTTATTTCTGAAAGTAAAAATGCTCCTTATAGTTTTAGAGTGACTGAGATCACACACAGGGGGCTGGAGACACCCTAAAGAAGGCCTAGAACTGCCTCTGCCTTGTATTCATGTCTGCTTATGACCAAACAACATGTTTATTTATGTTTCTATATCATATAGTTTATATACATTTCCCTATAGTTACAAATAATTCCCATAAATTAAGATTAAGTACCAGATTAAGTTCCCGTTGAAAGTTTCAGTAAGTTTACCGAAACTTTCCGCCCCTTTGTAACTCTATAATACACGACATTATGTAGCGACAACCGGTTTTAAATAGATGAACAGAGGAAATAATAATAATAAACAAAGCTAAATATAAAAATATCGATGTATAAAGGATTTAAACGTGTAGAAGTCCTCACCTTACGGTGGTGTTATAGCCTGTAGTCCGCTGTCGAACTAGGCTTTCGCTTTCATTTAGAGGCTTAGTGCGCATGCGCAGACAGTGTGGCCTTGCGGTGTGGTGCGCATGCGCAGACAGTGTGGCCTCGCGCTACAATGACACGTACTTTTTTTCCCCATATTGAATACAAAAGTATAAAAACAAAAAAGGCAAAAAATCTCTACAAGAGTAAATAGTAGAAATGACAAACTTAACAGAATAAGTAATAGATTATTGTGAAAAGACAAAATAACAAACAAACAAATAAATAAATAAAAAGATAAAAATAAATAAACAGACATTTGAAAAAATAACTTACACGAACTTAAATAGATCGGAAAAGAAAACCCAAAACAAATTAAGGGAAGTATCAGAATAAATCAAATGTCAAAAGATATAGCAGCTTCTTAGCACTCGGACCTCACATCTTATTAAGGGCTTTGGAAAAATTATGAATATATTGATGATATATTTTGCTAAAATACTAATATTATTAAGCAAAAAAAGAATTAACACAGCAGTCTTTGGGTTTTACAAATAAGATATGATGTAAAGAAAAAACAAAACTATCAGCAACCACCTTTTTTTCCTAACAACCAGCCCTGAATTGATATCCAGAAGAGTTTGGAGAAATAGCATGAAGAAAAGATATGATCCGTGTCTTCAGGATGGCTCTCACAGAAGGGACAGGGGACAATTTCTATATTAAATTATTGATTTAGGAATTTGTTAGAAGGATAAAACTTAAATACGCAGTTGTAAGATATTTTACAGTATTCTTAACAAACATGTGATCTAATTTGTTTCTTTTAACTTGACAGGTGTAACAGGTCTTTAACACGACATGTCTTATATACTTGTTAGTACAAGTATCACTTTTAAAATTAATATTTCTAAAGTTTAAAGCTGGAAGAACTGAACTAACTTTAGCATAAGAAAAGACGCCTCTCATCAGTGTTTTTATGCCAGAAGGTATCACATTAATGACAGTGAAGAACTCTTTCAGGTGGCAGGTAAAGCCATGTTTCAGTGTAAAGGCATTATAGTCTAAAAATGTTCCCCTTCTCATCCACTAGATCTCTCACTGACCAAATACTTCTGCTTAGCCAGTTCTTATAGCATAAAGATCTGCTCTTAGTCGGCCCTCCTAAATGTACTTCAGCTCTTAATATTGATAAAATTAATATCACTGGCTGACATGTAAAACCCCCAACCACTATCAAAAACCTGGGCATAGTGTTTGATTCTTCTGTCTTTCTCCTCTCACATCTCATCTCTCACCAAATCTGCCTTCTTTCATCTACAAAATATTGCCCGATTACGCCCAAGTTTAAATATCAGTGATGCCGAGACCCTTGTCCATGCTTTCATTACCTCCTGTCTAGATTACTGTAATGCACTTTTTTATGGTTTACTATCAACTTCTGGGGGCACGGTGGCTTAGTTTCTGTGTTCAATATAAAGTTCTCCTCACTACATTTAAAGCTCTCCATCGCTCCTGTCCACAATATACCACAGATCTCCTTCACACATATACCCCTGCCCCTGCCCTTAGGTCCTCTGACTCTAATTTATTAGAGGTTCCTCATTATAGGCTGAAATCTTTTGGTAGTAGAACCTTCTGTATTGCGGCTCCCAGCTTCTGGACTTCTCTCCCCAGACCATTCGAGACCTGGCGTCTTTACAGGATTTCAAAACTAATCTGAAAACTTATCTTTTCACTTCCTGTTATTCAAATTCTCAAGTCCATTGACATGGTTTTGTGTCTCTATTTGTCTCTTCTGTATTGTCTACTAGAATGTTTGTTGCTCTAATGTACATGTTTGTTGATTGGGATGTTTTGATGTTGTGTTTCCTTTTCTATGGTGTATGTGTATGTTGTGTATACGTATAGTGATGTTTACTAAACCTCCTTAATTCTGTTTCATTGTATATCACATCATGTAAAGAGTCACTGAGATTGTTGAAAGGTGCTAAATAAAATAATAATAATAATAATAATAATAGTAATAATAGTAATAATAATAATATATTTATTATTATTATTACTATTATTATTATTATTATTTCATTTTACATTTTAATTTGGACTTTTTTAGAAGGACAAGGGGTGGAGGATGCTTTCATTTTACAGCAATCATAGGGACATAATGTTTATTACAATTATTAAGTTTATTACAAGCATAATAATGTTTATTATGCTTTTGTGTTACTCAATGAAAGAATCAATTAAAGTTCTACTTACAATTAAATAAGTCAAGACGTCATTTTTAAAATTTGGAAATTTTAAAAATGTGGATTTTTACACACAATAAACAGAATGACTTTTTTATGCTCAATGGTGACTGTGGCAGCTTTTTTCACGAGTGGAGCCTTTATTTAAGTTCATAACTTTTTCACATGGAAACAAACTTTAGTTTTGCTTAAACACAGGATTTGGAACAACCAGAGCTTGTTATTACAAACACATAAGAACTTAAATTAGAAATAAAAGACACATCAGTGATGTTCATTTCTTATTTAAATAAATAAAATAAATTAAGCCTTTCTCTATCATTTTAACTTCCTTTTTGAAGTGGATCTTTTTCAAAACCAACAACAAAACAAACAAAAAATAATTTCCTTCAATGAAAATCCAACTTTTCGACTATTATCTTCTTATGTTCTATACTGTCGTTACAGACACGTTAGCTCCGTTAGCACACAACACAAACAGGTCTGTCCTTTATATACGTGAACAGATAATCTGTCTCCCTCCTGTCCTGTAAGCTCCTATTGTCCATCTGTCGTTTGGACATTTTTGTAGAGGGTGAATTAACTTGCCCCATGTGACTGTAACAGGGTTGTTAACGACTGTTAACAGAGAATGAGGGGCGCTTGGTGTTCGTGACTATGTGTAACAGTGGCAAGGCATTCTGGGATTTGTAGTATTAGCGGAGCATGTGGCTAGTCAGCTGTAATGTACATCTGATATGATCTCGTGGGCCAAATATAATTACACCGCGGGCGAGAGTTTGGTGATTTTAAATGTCAACATTGGCATTCAAACATCGTGCACCGCTCCTTTAAACACACCACAAACACACTTTTCCCCAAACACATTTCCAAATAAAAGATTAAATAATACAAAAAGTATTTGGACACACAACAGTGGCTCCATTACTGTGTTTCAGTATTTATTTTGTCCTGTTTATGTAGTTAAACTTCCCTTTAAGTGTGACTTTAGCAGTGACATTAACAGTGAGGAGACGTTACCTGTGTAGAAGTGATGATGCTCCATCTTTAAACCTCAGAGGAACCTCCATAGACACATCACTCTTCATGGAGATACAGCTGTGTGTTGGTGATTCTGATCTCTTTCTCTGGAGTTTACTGTACAACATTACACACAGTCCTTTAGTCATTTATATAAACTCTATTTTACTTACAGTATATTTCCCTTTAAGTGTGACTTTAGCAGTGACATTAACAGTGAGGAGACGTTACCTGTGTAGAAGTGATGAGTCTCCATCTTTAAACTTCAGAGGAGGCTCCATAGACTCGTCACTCTTCATGGAGATACAGCTGTGTGTTGGTGATTCTGATCTGTTTCTCTGGAGTTTACTGTACAACATTACACACAGTCCTTTAGACATTTATATACACACTTTATTTTACTTACAGTTACACATGAAATGATAAAATTAACCTGGATAATGATTTTGTCTTTTATTCGTCTCGTGCAGAACTCACGATGTACACATTTGGTCGTTGTTGCTATTGTTTAATTTAAATTATTTTTTTTGCACATGTTTGTGTACATGTTTGTGTGTGTGTGTGTGCGTGTGTGTGTGTGTGTTTTCTACATTTCTACAAACATTTTAACAGCTTTAGATCGTAAGCATTAAATTAGATAAAACATTATTTTGAATTGTAATAATATTCACAATATTATTTATTTATTTATAAAGCCTTCTTTCAAAAACATAAAAAATATTAATGTGACCAAACTTTTGGGTGTTACAGTAATTCTGTATGATAACAGTAAACTAGCAGAATGTAGAAGAACATATACTGTATACTGTGTACTAGGTTATAGTTTGTTTGAACAAGCATGCTGATTAAGGAGTATTTATTCATCTACTTCGTCATTTTTTAAATTTGTATTACTTTGCATCAGGGGCAGTTCTAGGGTTTCATCTTTAGGGGTTTTATCCCTCAGTGAGAATTTAAAACAAGAAGAGTTTTATATTATATATTATATGACTACATAGTAAGCCAAAAGTTATGGTATTATTTAAAATGTTATTTTTATTTAGTATTAAATGGATTGTTTGCATTAATATTTAGTTTGTGCTACAACTCTGGTAATAAGAATAGTGACATTTCACTGCTTTTGGTTGCCGTCTTTGCGGCTTTCCAGCTCTGACTGCGCGTGCACGCTGCGCGTTCCCGTGCTTCTCCGTTCTAATAAAGCAGACATCTCATGACGCACTTTTAAAACACTACAACACACGCGTGTAAAAAAATCGCTCTTGGATCAAACTGATAAATAATTTTCTTTCCCATCGACGACACGTCCTGCATTTTAACGTCCTTTTTATTGTTTATTTCTGAAAGTAAAAATGCTCCTTATAGTTTTAGAGTGACTGAGATCACACACAGGGGGCTGGAGACACCCTAAAGAAGGCCTAGAACTGCCTCTGCCTTGTATTCATGTCTGCTTATGACCAAACAACATGTTTATTTATGTTTCTATATCATATAGTTTATATACATTTCCCTATAGTTACAAATAATTCCCATAAATTAAGATTAAGTACCAGATTAAGTTCCCGTTGAAAGTTTCAGTAAGTTTACCGAAACTTTCCGCCCCTTTGTAACTCTATAATACACGACATTATGTAGCGACAACCGTGGTTTTAAATAGCTGTATGTTAAAATACCCCTATTATAATCCTTCTTATTAAAATCTATTAAATCCAAGTGTGGGAATAAAAGTTAATGTCGTTACGCAGTTTAACTAATAACAGTTGTACATATAGCTAACAAGGAAGAGCTACGATGAGCTAATGCTAAAGCTAGTTTTCGACATGAACAGAGGAAATAATAATAATAAACAAAGCTAAATATAAAAATACAGAATAATACCAGATATGTGGTGTATTAGCGGTGTTAAGTTACAACGGTGTTACATTTCATGTCGTTTATATGATTTAGTCAGCGAAAGAATAACAAGAACATAGCCGCCTAGGGCCGAAGCTCAAACCGCTCCATCCTCCCTATTTAAGCGCACTTGCTTTGTGGTGCACATACAGCGTTCCAGTGACCTACCTAGTGCACTACTTGTCAATACGAAACACAGCCACGAGACACGTTAGCTAGCGCTGTATTGTTTGGGTAAGAATCGCTCCGTCATCGTTTACACTCAACAGACGCGTTGTTCCTTATCGTATTTTATATTCGTATGAAAATATCGATGTATAAAGGATTTAAACGTGTAGAAGTCCTCACCTTACGGTGGTGTTATAGCCTGTAGTCCGCTGTCGAACTATTCTTTCGCTTTCATTTAGAGGCTTAGTGCGCATGCGCAGACAGTGTGGCCTTGCGGTACATTGAGAAGTACTTCTTCTTTTCATATTGAATACAAAATTATATAAACAACAATCGCAAATAATTATTCTACAAGAGTAAATAGTAGAAATGACAGACTTAACATATAATAAGTAATAGATTAATTACTAAAGACTAAATAAATAAATATTTGAAAAAATAATTTACATGAACTTAAGCGTAAAAGAAAAGAAAAGAAAAACAAAAAGAATTAAGGGCAGAATCACAATAAATCAAATGATGTCAAAAGATATAGCAGCTTCTTAGCTCTCTGACCTCACATCTTATTAAGGGCTTTGGGAAAACAGTCATTTTTGAAAGGAATAAATAATGGGGGAAATTTAAAGAATCTACATTTATGGATGAAATATTTTGCTAAAATACTAATATTATTAAGCACAAACAGAATTAACACAGCAGTCTTTGGGTTTTACAAATAAGATATGATGTAAAGAAAAAGCTAAACTATCAGCAACCACCTTTTTATGTATCAACCAGCCCTGAATTGATATCCAGAAGAGTTTGGAGAAATAGCATGAAGAAAAGATATGATCCGTGTCTTCAGGATGGCTCTCACAGAAGGGACAGGGGACAATTTCTATATTAAATGTTTGATTTAGGAATTTGTTAGAAGGATAAAACTTAAATAAGCAGTTGTAAGATATTTTACAGTATTCTTAACAAACATGTGATCTAATTTGTTTCTTTTAACTTGACAGGTGTAACAGGCCTTTAACACGACATGTCTTATATACTTGTTAGTACAAGTATCACTTTTAAAATGAATATCTCTGTAAGAAAGATTCCTCCTCGCACTTGTCCGCGTCCCTTTACCTCTGCACAACAATAGGAGCTCCGGAGCACTGAGAGAACAAACCACACGAGTGAAATCAAATCTGGTTTATTCCAAACAGCTGCTCAAAGAACTGAGCGACAGAACAGAATATATACACAATGAAATACAGTAAGCTGTGGTGTATGAGATAAGGCGGGGGCTACGTTTTATCAACATAGATAGGGGTTTGCTAGAATGCTGCTTCCTCACAACTTTTATCCAAGCATTGAAGGTCAATAAGCCTCTTAAGGATCTCGCCCCCTATTGCAGGTTTTTCGCCTACATGACCTACCCAACAAAAAGTGGTACAGGGAGATGTTTGTAATAATCGGCGTCAAAAAGGATTCCTGGCGAATGCGTTGTGAATTGTGTCACCCAGGGGGGGTTCTAGCCCTTTATTAGGGGGGCTTCAGCCCCCTGTCTGTAATCTCAGCCACCCTAAAACTATAAGGATCATTTTTACTTTCATAAATAAACAATAAAAATGACGTTAAAATGCAGGACGTGTCGTCGATGGGAAAGAAAATTATTTATCAGTTTGATCCAAGAGCGATTTTATTTACTTTGCTTTTACACGCGTGTGTTGTAGTGTTTCACACGTGCGTCTTCAGCTGTCTGCTTTATTTGAACGGAGAAGCTCAGGTACGCGCAGCGTGCACGCGCAGTCAGAGCTGGAGGCGTTTATCTATAACGTTAATCGGCGGAAAGCCACAAAGACGGCAACCAAAAGCAGTGAAATGTCACTATTCTTATTACCAGAGTTGTCATATAATATATAATATAGAACTCTTCTTGTTTTAAATTCTCACTGAGGGCTAAAACCCCTAAAGATGAAACCCTAGAACTGCCCCTGGTGTCAACCCAAAAAACACCAAGTGCTTAATTTAATGAACATTAATTTTGTCATTTGTAAAACATCACAATAATTTTGAGTTGTTTTGAAGCACAGAGCTGGAATCTCCCTACAGTTTGGGATATGACCTTGGTGATACACTTGGTATACATTATATTTCCAAAAGTATTGGGTCACCTTTCCTGCTATATGTGGTTGTTTTCTGATCTCATCCCTACTGAACACCTTTGGGATGAATGTGAACGCTGACTCCACCCTACCTCACCTACATCAGTGCCTTTCGTAACACTCTTGTGGCTGATGAACACAAATATCCATCAGCACACTCCACACTCCACTCAGTGACATCTATTCTGTGTGATATTAAATCTAGCGTGTGATTAAGACGATGAGTTGCTCTAGTGATGTTTTGTTTAAGCCCAAATGAGTTGAGTAGGTCCATAAATGTGAGTCCTAACGCATCGTTTGTGTCGTCAACATGAAAGTTAAAGTCTCCTACAATTAACGCTTTATCAAAGTTAACAAATAGGTCTGAAAGAAAATGTGTAAATTCTCTAAGAACCTCAGTGTAGGGCCCTGGGGGTCTGTTCACGGTCGCTAGAGCAAGAGACATCAGGGATTGTGCATGTGTGAGAGTGTAACGTTAAGGACGAGCACTTCAAAAGAATTAAATCTATCCTGACGGGGTAGAGACTCATTTAGACTGATGTAATTTAATCCACAGCAGAGACACATGAGGCATGAGGCAGGCATCCAATCTGTCAGAACTACAGGACTCCCTGTCACCATGAAGCCTCCCTGTCCAGATGTGCTGAACAACATCTGCTCTTGGCTGGAGGTGTAGGATGTGTGCACACACTGTTAAGCTTATTAAGTATTGTATTATTTTATGGTGGAAATGACAATAAAGCTAACTGACTTTTTGCATGTATTTTCACACTTTTCTCAGATATACAATATTCTCCCCTTTTTCTTTACCATAACAGCAACATTCCTAACATTCAGATTAATCTTCGAGTTCAGTTCTTGAGACGTTGATTGAAACATTTGGGATGTTGATTAAAGAGCAGATATTTCAGATCATGAGTCTGAAGTTACTGCAGACGGTGAAACAGAAAGTAAAAGTGAATATCTGAGTTACGATCAGGTCCAGTTTTATATCTCACACAGTGACACAGACAGTCGGAGCAGCAGGTACAGGTACGGATACAGGTACAGGTACAGATACAGGTACAGGTACAGATACAGCACCACGGCTCGAGCAAAAGAAACGGTAAGTGAACATCCATTTACATTTGATTAATGTCCTTATAGTAGAACCCAATGATTACGTCTTATTCCTGGACAGAGATATAATTAACTCCACTGGAAAAACAAGGAGAAACCTCATTATTAAACCCTACATTCATTATTATTACATTAATGATGAAGTTCACGTCACCTTCCAGTGAAAAAAGAAAGAAAACCTGAGAAGATAAACTTTTATTCTCAATTTTGTAATTTAAAGAACGTTACAAATAATTATATAATATATAATGTAAAATCAGGTCGGAGATTACGTTAGATTTATGAAGGCAGAATAAAATACAACATCTACAGAATATAAATTTAAGGCATCTGCAATTCTAATATTAATATATAAAATATAATAATAATGAAGCATTTATGAACTTTAACACTAAACATGTTGTTGGTAATAAAGAGAAATAAATTTATCGAGTTCAGTGAAATATGAGGTTCTTCCTCCCAAACCAGTTTGGTCTGGTCTTTAGTTTACAGGACAATAGTGTGTGGAAGTGTGTGTGTGATAAAGGCGTCCAGCACAACAGGCAGCTCCACCCTGAGCCTGTTTTCTTACCTGTAATTGTATGATAATTAGATCAGTTAGCGACGATTGGTTATCATTAATTATTATTGTTTAAGAGTGGAATTAAAAAGAGCAGATGAGATTCGCTGTGTGTTTTATAATCAGTTTCCTTTTATTCAGAGACAGAGTTACAGCAGCAACACATTACAGATCACAGAACCTGCATCATGAGCTGGGTAAGAAATCTGTACTGAGTCCATCGAGATCCAGCAGACACACAACAGTGTTAATATTTAAACATGCTGTGCTTATTTTATATACTTTATTCAGCTTCCGAAGGTATTGGGTATGAAATCTAAGAAACCGACCTTGAGCCCAAAGCCTGGTGAGTTATTTCAGAACCTTATATTAACCCAAGTGTATAAAAATAAACACTTTCTTAATAAACACTTTGCATCTGCTAACAGCAGGAACTTTACACTGAATATTAAGTGTGTTGGGTATTCAGAGTCGACATTTTTAACAGGAGCCACACACAGTTTTATCATTACTACTGTAACGCTGACTAAAGACTCAGTCTTACTCACATAGGCTGAAGCTCTGTGATCTCACTTCTTTAGTCATTTGCATAATATTTTTTACAGAATCTGTGTTTGTGTAAATAAATCTAAGGCATTAAAATGTCTTCAAAATAAAGGCACTGTCAGGAGATGCAGATGTACAATGAAACTGTGAAGAGAGAGAGAGAGAGAGAGTGTGTGTGTGTGTGTGTGTGAGAGAGAGAGAGAGAGTGTGTGTGTGTGTGTGTGTGTGAGAGAGAGAGAGTGTGTGTGTGTGTGTGTGTGTGTGTGTGTGTGTGTGTGTGTGTGTGTGTGTGTGTGTGTGTGAGAGAGAGAGAGGGAGAGAGAAATCATGAGCCTGGACAATGACATGACGATGATCAACATAACAGAACAATAAAGACCAACAGAACATAAACACTACAGAACTTTAAAAAAAAACACAAACACTACAGAACACAAACACACTACAGAACACAAACACACTACAGAACATAAACATTACAGAACACAAACACTACAGAACTTTAAAAAACACAAACACTACAGAACACAAACACTACAGAACTTTAAAAAAACAAACACTACAGAACATAAACACTACAGAACTTTAAAAAAAAACACAAACACTACAGAACACACACACACTACAGAACACACACACACTACAGAACACACACACACTACAGAACACACACACACACTACAGAACACACACACTACAGAACACAAACACTACAGAACTTTAAAAAAAACACCCACACTACAGAACACACACACTACAGAACACACACTACAGAACTCAAACAATACAGAAAAAAACACAAACACTAAAGAACACAAACACTAAAGAACACAAACACTAAAAAACATAAACACTACAGAAGACAAACACACTACAGGACACAAACACTACAGAACATTAAAAAAACACAAACACTACAGAACACAAACACTACAGAACTTAAAAAAACACAAACACTACAGAACACAAACACTACAGAACACAAACACTACAGAACATAAACACTACAGAACACAAACACTACAGAACTTTTAAAAAAAAACACAAACACTACAAAACACAAACACTACAGAACTTTAAAAAAACACAAACACATTACAGAACACAAACCCACTACAGAACACAAACACACTACAGAACACAAACACTACAGAACACAAACACTACAGAACTTAAAAAACATAAACACTACAGAACATAAACACTACAGAACACAAACACTAAAAAACAAAGACTACAGAACACAAACACCACAGAACTTAAAAAAACAAAAACACTACAGAACACAAACACTACAGAACACAAACACTACAGAACACAAACACAACAGAACTTAAAAAAACAAACACTACAGAACACAAACACTAAAAAACAAAAACCAAGGAACACAAACACTACAGAACACAAACACTATAGAACTTTAAAAAAACAAACACTACAGAACACAAACACTAAAAAACATAAACACACTACAGAACACAAACACTACAGAACACAAACACTACAGAACAAACACACTACAGAACATAAACACACTACAGAACACAAACACTACAGAACACAAACACTACAGAACACAAAAAAAAACACAAACACACTACAGAACACAAACACTACAGAACTTAAAAAAACATAAACACTACAGAACTTTAAAAAAATCACAAACACTACAGAACACAAACACTACAGAACACAAACACTACAGAACTAAAAAAAAACACAAACACTACAGAACACAAACACTAAAAAACAAACACTACAGAACACAAACACTAAAAAACAAACACTACAGAACTTTAAAAAACCAAACACTACAGAACACAAACACTACAGAACTTAAAAAAACATAAACACTACAGAACATAAACACTACAGAACACAAACACTACAGAACATAAACACTACAGAACTTTAAAAAAAACAAACACTACAGAACACAAACACTACAGAACTTAAAAAAACATAAACACTACAGAACATAAACACTACAGAACACAAACACTACAGAACATAA
This sequence comes from Tachysurus fulvidraco, assembly GCF_022655615.1. Lineage (NCBI taxonomy): Eukaryota > Metazoa > Chordata > Actinopteri > Siluriformes > Bagridae > Tachysurus > Tachysurus fulvidraco. The sequence continues at coordinate 280,683 of NC_062535.1, forward strand.
ACACTACAGAACTTTAAAAAAAACAAACACTACAGAACACAAACACTACAGAACACAAACACACTACAGAACATAAACACTACAGAACACAAACACTACAGAGCACAAACACTACAGAACACAAACACTACAGAACACAAACACACTACAGAACACAAACACTACAGAACACAAACACACTACAGAACATAAACACTACAGAACACAAACACTACAGAACACAAACACTACAGAACACAAACACTACAGAACATAAACACTACAGAACATAAACACCAGCTATGCTAATATGACACATATTTAGTGACAATTAAAACTTAATTCCACTTAATTTCCACAGTATTTGATCAGCCATGGCGGTCAGTGACATGGGGGTAAGACCAATGACTACAAACAGACACCAGCATTATGTGTTTGAAGCCCAAATTAAAGATGCTTAATGTACGAAGGTCAGCTGCTTATTTTACTTACTGAATAGGGAGAGTGAAAAAAGTGAGATGCTGAAAAAACTGAAAGAATTCCAGCCAGGAACTGCAGAAGTCCGAGAGCTGAAGATTCTACTTCACGGCCCGGTCGGAGCAGGAAAGTCCAGCTTTATTAATTCAGTCAACACCGTCCTCCAGGGACACAACACCACCAGTGCGCCGGCAAATTCAGCAGCTGGGAAAAGCTTCACTAAAGAGGTAATAACTAAATAATATAACATTATAAGTCTAAAGCTCAGCTCCTTAAACCCTGTCAATCATCCTGACATTTTGATTTGATCTCATATGATACTGTTGTGTTCAGTCTGGTTTATATTTAATCTTAAATCTCTTCTTTTATATAAAAAAATATATTTAATCATTATGTATTTTTCAGTTTAAATTTCACAGGCTGAAGAAAAACAGGCCTGGATCTTTCTATCCGTTTGTCTTTCTCGATATCATGGGTGTGGAATCCGATGCGTCATCAGGAGTGCACAGTGATGACATCATCAAAATATTACATGGTCATGTAAGAAGCAACTACGCTGTAAGTTCAATATTTATCCTCATTATGTTTTTCAGGAGACTCATTCTGCCTGGTACACCTACTGTTCACGTGTGTGTGTGTGTGTGTGTGTGTGTGTGTGTGTGTGTGTGTGTGTGTGTGTGTGTGTTTATTCGTGTTCCTGAGTTTGTCCCCCAAACTGTCCCACACTCTGAGTCACACACTTACACTGAACGTCTCTGTGTAACTACAGTTTCCTTCAGTAGAACTAAGAGTCCAAACCCTGCTCCTTCATGACAATGTCCCTGTACACAAAGCAGCTTTCTGAAGACATGATGTGGAGGTGAAGGTTGGAGTGAAGATCTCCAGTGTCCTTCACTGAGCCCTGGAGCTCAGCACCACACTCTCACAGGCTTTTACATTCCTTCTACAGAGAAACACACAGCATCTACATTCACCTTTGTATTTATGACATTTGGACGACACGTTTCTCCACCAGTCTAAACAATAATTATATTCACGTTCATGCACATTTACACAGACATTTATTTTTGGCCTTTCAGTTCAATCCTTTTAAATCAATCCTTAAAGATGACCCAAAGTACCACAGTAACCCCAGTCTGAAGGACAAAGTGCACTGTGTGGTGAGTGTCGTACCAGGGGACAGAATCTCCCTCATGACTGAGGACGTCATCCAGAAGATGAGAGCTGTTCGTGAGAAAGCTCGTGAGTTAGGTACGTGTATACATATTAATGCACAGAGATATGGTCATGTACAGTGTGCAACATGAGTATTAACCCCACCCGTATCCCCCCACCCCTACCCCATCCCACCCTCTGCTTAAGTAGGTCTGATCTGGGAGCTATTAGTCTCCCTCGTTATGATGAAAGTCAATCTGATGTATGAGATAAACACGTTGTATTGTTGGGGGATTAACAGGGATTCCTGAGGTCATCATTATGTCCCATGTTGACCGAGCATGTGTGCTAGTTAAAGAGAACCTGAGTGGGATCTACACCAGCAGAAAAATTAAAGAGAAGGTGAGAAGAACACAAACTTTTATTTATGGCTTATCTACAGCCTCCCACCTACTATGTAGTACTTAGAATGAAAGTATATGGACCTCAAATGTAAGTTCTGCTGTTCCTCTTTCGCTCAGATGGAAGAGTGCAGTCATAAACTCGGAGTCCCAATGAACTGCATCTTTCCTGTGCAGAACTACTATGAGCAGGTCTCCAACGACTTGAACATGGATCTTCTGATTCTCATGGCCATGACCGACATCATCAGCTTTGCCAATGACTATGTTGAAGCCCAGGTTTATAACACCGATCAGTACGTTGAAGATCAGGCTTATAATGAATAATTTAGACTTGTTCACTTTCCCACAGAGTAGCAACATGGAATAGTTTTATAGTTTAATAGGACAGGAATGTGGTAGAAACTATTACAACATCTTTTAACTTAACACTAATCTTTTTACATTTTCTCTTTGCTTCTTGTATTCTAGGGTTAATTAGGGTTATTAATTATTAGGGACAGTAATCTGGAGTCAGCTTTACTCTAATTTTCAGACATTATGTGTCTTTACATACATTGATTGGGACATAATTAGAGGTGGATTATGACGCAGTTTCGGGGTTCACGTTACACTTCACTAGAACGTTCCTTACTGCACTTTTCAGAACTGATAGGAACTTTAAACCTAAATCTCTCAGTAGTTCACAGCTTCCACTCAGTGACACTATGCTGTAGATGGCATGAGCTGTAGGACAATTAAAGCTTTTTTGACTTGACTCTAACTAAACTGAAGCCAAAATATGAGGCCCCCTAGTGGCTGGCTGCAGTACAATATTTTAACCCTGCATATTACTACACTAGTCAACAGGATTTGAACTTCAGTTGGCTATCAAATCTCCCCTAGTAGCTTTCACTGTGACAAATGGATTTGTTTTGGGAAGTCAAACCTCATAAACATGAATGATGGATAATGACAGCTAGCACCGGGCGAGCTCTGTTTATTCAGTGTGTGTCCCTGCTTCTGTTTGTAATTATTGTTAAGTTTAGTGTAAAAATGCTTCTGTATATTTACTGATCAGTACACGACATAAAGTACAACAAGAAAAACACAGCGTGGTTTCGAATGATGGCTCTTTATAGCTCTTAGGTGTGGGAACTTATCTGTCTCTACACTTTAATAATCTGATTTATGACTTGAATGGATTTTAATCTGGATATTTGAATATTCTCTGTATATTTATCTTCACACACATCTCTGTAAACTCACTTTAACACGTGTGCTGCTTTAGTCAGTCAGTAAGAAACCTGAGAAAGAATAAAATGTCCGTCTGTCTGTGTTTCTGAGCCGTGAGCTTCGAGGCTGATCGTGTTTAATCTACTGCTCTGTTCACGTCTGTTTGCTCATCACCAGTGTCGTGTGTGTGTGTGTGTGTGTGTGTGTGTGTGTGTGTGTGTGTGTGTGTGTGTGTGTGTGTGTGTGTGTGTGATTTAATACCTAATAAAACTAATGTACTCATAATGATGACTCAAAACCTGATCTGATCCTTATACAGGAATTAATACAACATTCACATTCATGCAGAAACAACAAATACACACCAGTTATACACACACACACACACACACACACACACACACACACACACACACACACACACACACACACACAAACAATACACATCAGTTATAAACACACACACACACAAACAATACACATCAGTTATACACACACACACACACACACACACACACACACACACACACACACACACACACACAAACAATACACATCAGTTATACACACACACACACACACAAACAATACACATCAGTTATACACACACACACAATACACATCAGTTATACACACACACACAATACACATCAGTTATACACACACACACACACACACACACACACACACACACACACACACACACACACACACAAACAATACACATCAGTTATACACACACACACACACACAAACAATACACATCAGTTATACACACACACACAATACACATCAGTTATACACACACACACACACAATACACATCAGTTATACACACACACACACACACACAAACAATACACATCAGTTATATACACACACACACAATACACATCAGTTATGCACATCAGTTATATACACACACGATACACATCAGTTTTATACACACACACACACACACACAATACACATCAGTTATACACACACACACGCACAATACACATCAGTTATACACACACACACACACACACACACACACACACACACACACACACACACACACACACACACACACAATACACATCAGTTATAAGTTAGCATGTCATGTTTAGACTGTTGACAGAATAAATATTCTTCAGTCTTTATTCTCAGGTTGTAATAACTATAATAACTGCAATAACTATCACGGTGGCTTAGTGGTTAGCACGTTCGCCTCACACCTCAGGGTTGGGGGTTCGATTCCCACCTCCGCCTTGTGTGTGTGGAGTTTGCATGTTCTCCCCGTGCCTCGGGGGTTTCCTCCGGGTACTCCGGTTTCCTCCCCCGGTCCAAAGACATGCATGGTAGGTTGATTGGCATCTCTGGAAAATTGTCCGTAGTGTGTGAGTGTGTGTGTGAATGAGAGTGTGTGTGCCCTGTGATGGGTTGGCACTCCGTCCAGGGTGTATCCTGCCTCGATGCCCGATGACGCCACAGGCTCCCCGTGACCCAAGAAGTGTGTGTGTGTGTGTGTGTGTGTGTGTGTGTGTATTAGCGAACATGTTTCCCCACAGATCTTTTACAGGCAGGACATCCTGGAATTCTTTCATGAAGCAGGGAATTAAACAGAATCCACAGATGAGTCTGAAACAAACAGAATAAATCACAACAATGACGATCATTTAAATTTAAACCAAGTCCCAGCAAGTTAAAGTGACCGTCACATCCAGAATCACTGATATTCAGTGTCTACAGTGACTTTGACTCCTGCTGCCTTTCAAAGACACACATATTTATATATTAAACATTTTTACTCTTCAGCAATAAATGGACATTAAAATATTTACTTCCTGGACATTTGTTTAAATACCTTAAGGTTGTGTCCGTGTCTCTATTTCCTAACTTACCCAAAGTGTTAGGGTTGGATGATGAGGCCGTGTGTATATATATATATATATATTATATTTTTAATTCAGACCAAGCTTATACAGATGTGGGGTAAGAAACATCAGCAGGTTTGTCAGAGGTTTTGGAGACACGGCCTCATCATGTGTATTGTACTAAAGCACAACTGTTTAAGTCTTTCACTTTCTAGGCTTAAAAAGAAAACCCTGGCTTTAGATATTCTACTTATTAGAAGATTAATACTGAGTAACAGCAGATTAGAGGTTCTCGTAAATGCATTTGGGAAAATATGGGGCTTTTTTTTCCAGCTGGATAAGAAGATAATCTTCTCCCCCTCCAGCAGGGGGTGATGTTCTGCTTATTTATCTACCGCTTACAGACACACTGGATGTGAGATGATGGGGATTTCTTTTCATTTCTTTTTTTCTTTCCTCTTCTTATTATTTATTTTTATTTTATCTTCTAAAATGTATCTATAAGTTTTATTATTCTTAACAATGCTGTGTTGTTTTTAATAAAATAAAAAATGACCTGCAGTGTTTCTGAATGTGTTAGTTATGATGAAATAAAGTGTTTTTATTTATACAAGGTTTATGATTTGCATTTACGTCCTTCTCATAATCCTTCTCCTTATCTGGAGACATTTGTTTTTATATTTAAACAGCTGAGCAGGTGAGCTGAGGCTAAGGGCCTCGCTCAAGGGCCCAGCAGTGGCAGTGCTGGGGTTTAAACTCACAAGCATGCAGATTTACTAAAGGTGCCTAAACGTCAACAAATCTGCTGTAAATAATCTGATCTCTACATCATTAGACTCATCTAATCATTCCAGTTGGTAATCTGATCTTACCCCAAAAGTGTCAGCAGGCAGCACATGCCCCATGCTGCATTCCCAGGTTTATAACACACACTGGTGGTAATTTGGTGATGACAATGAGGGCAGATTATCACAGTAGGAGCATCACCCAGTGTTCCAGCTAACTGCTGGTGTGGAATCAGCTGATGGGGTGAAGGCTGAACAAACACTGGGACAGAATTCAACACACACACAATCACCAGGAAGAAGAAATCGTTTGTAAGACCTCAGGTTCAGATGGAGGTCAAAACAATGACATGTTGTAGGTACAAGTATATTTCTATATTTCTATATTTAAGTTAATTTCCCACTGATAATTTGCATACTTTATTAATTAACAACTAAACAAAGGAAAGAATAGTTGTTTAAAACAGGACGTAATGGGAGGAAACAAGATAGAGGATGAAATGGCCCCCTCTGGTGGTTCTGAGGAGAAATGTCTGGATGTTCCAGTTGTATCTTCATCTGGCACTTAAAAGTAAAATTATTGTGATTTAAATGAAAATATACCAACAGTTTATTGGGTTCCACAGAGTCACTGACCTGTCTGTGTGTGATGTACGGCTGTGATTTCTGTGGGAACGCTGAGGATTGGATAAGGAGACACAGCACTGTCCAACTGCAGAGGACAAACACCCACTACAAACAAAACTATCATTTAATAATGATAGAAAACAGTCAGGGACAAACGCTTAAAGGGTAATTAACAACTTTTGTAACCTCACTAACATTATCTGTATCACACGAGGCTGTAACTAACACACGGTAGGTTCTTTATAATTTATTTATTCATTCATTCATTCATTCATTCATTCATTCATCTTCTACCGCTTATCCGAACTTCTCGGGTCACGGGGAGCCTGTGCCTATCTCAGGCGTCATCGGGCATCGAGGCAGGATACACCCTGGACGGAGTGCCAACCCATCACAGGGCACACACACACTCTCATTCACTCACACACACACACACACACACACACACACACACACACTACGGACAATTTTCCAGAGATGCCAATCAACCTACCATGCATGTCTTTGGACCGGGGGAGGAAACCGGAGTACCCGGAGGAAACCCCCGAGGCACGGGGAGAACATGCAAACTCCACACACACACAAGGTGGAGGCGGGAATCGAACCCACAACCCTGGAGGTGTGAGGCGAATGTGCTAACCACTAAGACAACGTGCCCCTCATTATTTATTTATTATATATTTATGAGTCTATAAATCTTAGGGCATGGGAAGGGAGGGCAGTGGAGGGCAGGGAAGGGGCAGGGGAGGGTGGGTGAGGGCAACAGTTTTAGTTGGAGATGAGGAACTGGCTGACTTCATTAATATCATTAGATCTCTAGTCAAAATAACACGAGTGCTAAAGCACCATGTCCATTACTGAGAGCAGATAAAGGTGTAGCATCAGGACACCTCAGACTCACCTGCTTCTCCATAAGTAGGAGGTGGAGTTTGGGGCTGTGGACTCTGAGTAGCTTCAGTATATGAAGGAGGTGGAGGTGAAACATCGAGTGGAGAAACAGTGGCTTCAAGAATGTCCATTTACCTTTGGACAAAAAGAAAGAAAGAAATTCCTTAAGATGTGTGAAACAGACAGAGTGACGATCTGATCTGACGTCAGCTGTTTATCTGTCGCTCGAGAGAGAACCGTCAAACAGCTCCATCCATTTACTCTGGAATCTGTGAGCAAAGGGAAGAAATAACTGGGTAGAAATTTACACAGATTTTGTTTTCTGTAAATAAACTAATAAACCAGACGAAGTCACACAGTCCTGAATCCCTGAACCTTTTGTTAGACGATGCTGATCCTGTATCTGTACAGGAGGATATCAGCTTCAGTCCCTCGCCTGTAAACACCTTTATAATGTTGGAACTGTTTGTATTCATGTTGGGATTTATTACAAGTCTATGAATGATGAATAAATGAGTTTATGGTCATTAATAATGATGTGACATGAGCGCTTTGAGCCGTTATACAGAAGGTTATTACACAGTCCTCCAGCCCAATGTCACCACATTCACTCAGTAAGAGCTTAAACAGGATCCAGAGCCTCTGCTGGGACACACACTGGACATGCTGTCAGACTCCCAGTACAGTCCGATCTACTCCCAGTCCAGCCTGTTATTGACGAACTGGGAGGAAACCAGGGAATGCAGAGGAAGCAGTGAGATAATAAATTCCCAGAGAACGACACAACCGTCATCCTGATCGGAAGCAGTTTTAGTTCCAGCTGTAAAGTTTGTTCATCTGAGTTAAACTCCAGATCTGATAAACTGTGTTAGATTAGAATTAAACATGATCAGACAAATCAAGTGTAAAGTGTGTTATAACACATGGTAGATCTGAGGGATTAGTGTGTGTGTGTGTGTGTGTGTGTGTGTGTGTGTGTGTGTGTGTGTGTGTGTGTGTGTGTGTGTGTGTGTGTGTGTGAAAATCAGCATCTCTCACATTCAGGAGCATCTATAGCACTTTTCCCATTGTCTCAAAGCAGCTTTATAGAAGTACAGAAACAGAAGAGAGAAAAAAAAGAAATAAACATATAATAATAAGAAAGCAGAAGTCTGTATATAAAATTCATGAAGTTTTTAAAATAGCCATTCCTGTGTGTGTGTGTGTGTGTGTGTGTGTGTGTGTGTGTGTGTGTGTGTGTGTGTGTGTGTGTGTGTACTTGTCCCCCCACAGGGCTGAATGTAAGATGAGGGGAGGTTATATTTGGCCTGTAAAACTCCATGTCTTCAGATAAACTGCACAGTGAACATTAGGTCAAACACACACTCTGTTCAAACACACACTCTGTTCAAACACACACTCTGTTCAAACACACACAGTTCATACTGAAGGTAAGAAACTTGTCTCACACACTTCTGTTTGTTTACATGTAATCTACATTTGTAGTTTTGGGTAAGGAGCCAGCGCTATCTGCCCTCTTCCACATGAGCTCACAGACAATTGGCTAGTGTGGCCGTGATTGACAGGGAAGAGAAAGTAAGCCCCTCCCACCCAATAAACACTTCAGTTACATTGGATCCACATCAACACACTGGAACTTTCACAGCTTTAAGTGACTTCATCACAACAGTCACCTGCTTTCTCTGTTACTGTTTAAACCTGTTAATGAACTGATGACTTTTGGTCTCTTGTGTATTACAGCTGAAATTCTGATGACTTTATTTAACACCAACATCTCTGCTTCATGATTCTGATTTCAGTCTGCACTTTTGCACCCAGACTGCGCTAGTCTGCGTTAATCTGCACTGATCTGTGCTAATTTAACCTCCAAACCACATGGAGGCACAGCAAGGTTCTCCAGACAGCAGCAGTGAGGAATGTACCATTCTGGAGGCTTTTCCTGGAAAAGGAACAGATTGCTCTCAACATAAAGGAAAAGTAGGAGCATGCACACACACACACACACACACACACACACACACACACACACACACACACACACACACACAGCAATAGTAACTCTAATGGTTAAGGAGTTGTAGACTAAGTCTCCTGTGACTCTGATATTTGTGCCCTAGATATAGAGCTCAGTCTGTACCAGAGCGCAGCTGTGGCCTCCATTTACACAAAAAAATCAGTTTGCCCTCAAATAGATGAAAAACTTTCCACTACCTGCCTCCGAACCTCTGAAGCAGTCTTCTGACTTACACAACTGAGATTTAAAGGCAGTGTTCCACAGGAGCCTGCACACCTCTCAGGGACATGAACATTATTTATGTGATTTTTATATTTGATATTTTTAGGCCCTTGCATTTTACTGTCTGCTGTGTGAGAGTGCTGTGTGTGAGGAGTGTGTATTCGGGGAACATGCCGACCACCCGACAGATTCACTGCAAAAAATTGTGGATCAACAACAAACAGCTTTACATGAGAGCCTAAACGCAGCTCAGAACAGGTATGACTCAGGTCCGACTTTCAAAAACCTGAAATTCTTCCACTTCTATTTTTCCACATTTTGTACAGTTACTCTATGGAACTGAATCCTTCTTGCTTTTAACTCCATCTTAAGCCAGTTTCCTTACTGATAAGCAGCATCCTCACGCTGTGGTGCTCCCTCCATCCCACCAACACAGTGTTGAAGTGAACCTGTACACAGTCTACCCTCTTTATGAAAAGATCGAGACCTCTATGGCTGACCAGATAATACCTGACTAAACTAAAGAGGGATTAAACTAAAGATAATCTCCTTCTTCCTCATCGGTGGTTTATGGCCAAAGGACTGCGGTTACTTAGATATTTTAAAGACTATATTCCATCTAACAGTGACATATAAAGAGTAATAAAGTGTCCCATTAAAGAGGTCTCGTCCTACTAATGTACAGTGTAGAGACTGTGTGTCAAGCAGAAAGATGGGCTACAGTTATTATAATTTAAAGACCCAATATGGTGTGTGTGCACTTCACACACAACGTCACAATGCTGGTGCACATCATTTATAAGTATCTTGTTCACAAACTATTTTCTCTAAGGTTTAAAACCTTCGTTTCCTCCAAAGTGCAGTGACGTCTGACTTTCACTGTTGTATGGAACTTGGTCAGTTGTCTGAACGATGAAGTGGTTGTTTATCCTACAGACTTCCCCAGATCAGAGATGCTGTACTGTTGCTGAAAGATATTCTGCAGCAGCTAAGCTCTCAGAAGAACTCTATCGAGGAGGATATTCACTCTTCCTTTAGCGAGCTGCACAAGACCTTGGATACACGTAAGAGTGTCCTTCTCATGGAGTTAGAGGTCACCTATGGATTAAAGCAGAAGGTGTGTATGAATGCATGCAAACATTTTGTTCATTCATGCAGAAGCACACTGTGCAGAACACAGAGGAGTTCCTCAAGTCACAGGACTTTGTATTTACAAGTAAATGATAGAATTTATGTTTATTTATTTCAGTTGTCCAGAAGGCTTGAAGCTGAAGGTTCATGTGTTTGTATGGTTTTAGGTACTACAGAAACAGTTAGAGACACTGCTTAGAGAGGAGGCTGATATCTGCAGTAACTGTAGTCAGACAGGAGAGGCATTGGATGGAGCAAGTGAGGCTGTTGTTCTGCAGACTCATAAAGACTTTGGAGAGCGACTGAGTGAGCTGGCCAGTCAGGGACTTCCTCTCCAGCCTGAGGAGAACGATCAGCTGGAGCTCATGATGGAAGTAGAAGGACTTCGCAAGTCCATACACAACCTGGGTGCCATTATCACCACCAACGCAGTGGCCAGTCAGACTGAGGCTTCAGGAGAAGGCCTTGAGCAATGCATTGTAGGTCAGCCAACCTCCGTCATCATAACAACCAGAGACAAGTCAGGGGGCCTGTGTAAGTCGGGCAATGCCGTCATCTCAGGAGAAGTCTTCACACCAGATGGCAGTGTCATGGATGGAGAGATTTTGGACCATAAGAATGGCATGTATGAGTTCCTGTACACGTTGCACAAGGAGGGGGACTTCAGTCTGGCACTGAGACTGTATGATCAGCACATCAAGGGAAGCCCCTTCCGTCTGAAGGTCACCAACTCTCCAGACGATTCTCCAACCACCACGTCTGGGGCCAACGCTGCTTCCACGGGCTCCAGTGATGGTGGTGCGAGGAGACGGAGTGCCAAGTCCCCTGGTAGCAGGAGTCGACAGAAGGGGGTGCGGAGAGGTGGGAGCTTGTTCAGCACACCCAAGAAGAAAGTAAATCCCATTGAAGATGATCTTATTTTTAGAATCGGTAAGAAGAAAAATCACCAGCTTTCACTCGTTATTGTTATTAGGAAGAAAGGATCTGTATAAATCGCTATAGCCTTCAGTCTGGTCTCTTATGTGTGATTTATTTATTCCACAGGAACAAAAGGAAGAAATAAAGGTGAATTCACCAATCTACAGGGTGTAGCTGCTACACCAGGGAGTATCCTGATTGCAGACAGTAATAATCAGTGTGTGCAGGTGATTAGGACTCAGTATAAACACTGGAATCTTTAATAGCTACGTGACGGAACATGAACGTCTACTGTTAGCATTTACAGACATTTCAGTGAATATTTACCTTTGCTTGGATCAGTATTGAACTTTGTGTCCCTGAGCAGATCTTCAACCCTCATAGCAACATAATCCTCTGTGTGTACAGGAATGTTATGGGGACGTTTAGGACAAGTCTTCTGGTGTACAAACCAACAACTACGATATGTGCTCAAGTCTAGAAATGTTGAAATGCAATAAATAGTTTGATTCAATTGCTTTAATGTCCCTGAATTTGTAGTTATATCCTTTTTGTTTGCTCAGATCTTCTCCAATGAGGGCGAGTTTCAGAGCAGGTTTGGAATTCGCGGGCGAACGCCAGGGCAGCTGCAGAGGCCCACTGGTGTCGCTGTTCATCCCAATGGTGACATCATCATCGCTGACTATGATAACAAGTGGGTCAGCATCTTCTCCAGTGATGGCAAATACAAAGTGAGTGTGATAATACCTTTTATGTGACAATAACACAACATGCTAGTCCTGCAAAACCTGGAGTACAACACAGATGAGTCAGGAAGACTAAAACAGGGGAGCAGGTTCTCCAGGACCAGGGTGTGGAAGCTGTAGAAGCTCAGTGCTTGGCTCATGTTTAAGGAGAACAAAAAGGAGTACTGAAATATTTGGACAGGAATTGCAAATTAACATCTAAATAAGCATCTCTGTCTTTAAACCTCCGTATCACTGGAGACAGAGCTGGAGCCTGGTGAGGAACCCTAACCCTAACCCGAGCTGGAGCCTGGTGAGAAACCCTAACCCTAACCCTAACCCGAGCTGGAGCCTGGTGAGGAACCCTAACCCTAACCCTAACCCGAGCTGGAGCCTGGTGAGGAACCCTAACCCTAACCCTAACCCGAGCTGGAGCCTGGTGAGGAACCCTAACCCTAACCCTATCCCTAACCCGAGCTGGAGCCTGGTGAGGAACCCTAATACTAACCCTAACCCTAACCCGAGCTGGAGCCTGGTGAGAAACCCTAATACTAACCCTAACCCGAGCTGGAGCCTGGTGAGGAACCCTAACCCTAACCCTAACCCTAACCCGAGCTGGAGCCTTGTGAGGAACCCTAACCCTAACCCTAACCCGAGCTGGAGCCTGGTGAGGAACCCTAACCCTAACCCTAACCCCAGGACATTAAAGCAGAGAGAGATTTTGAGTTACATGTACACATGAGGGTTAAATGACTCACCAGCAAGTCCTGGGATTTAGTTCACATTCACACCCTGGTCAGTACTCTGAGCCCTAATTATAGAGCCTTTGCTGCTCTTTTGGCTCTTAGATGTTACAAAAATCAGGGATTTTTTCAAAACTCTGTCTTTGCTGCTGAAAGCCAGGAGTGAATCTTTAGGTCTTCAGTCTAATGTTATTCCAGATAAACTAAGATTAAGAACATGGTTACATCTCAGGGTCAAGGTCTATCTCAGGTCCAAGGTCTATATCTGATGGAGGTTTATTTCTACAACAAGGCAAATGTGGAACATGGAGCTTGTATACTGAGGAGACTGAGATGTGTTTGGACCAAAGTGGCGTGTGTTATTTTAACATCCCCAAGATTCCTAGCTGTGAAAGCAGGATGGTCTGTTATGGGAGAGATGGGAGATCTGTCAGTCCAGGGCATCAGTTCAGTCTGGTTTCAGTTTGTCTAACAGTGGAAGAAAAGGAACATTTACTGATGGCTCTTTCTGCATAGGCTAAGCTGGGTTCTGGTAGGCTGATGGGTCCTAAGGGTGTCTCTGTGGATCAGAATGGTCACGTTATCGTGGTGGACAACAAGGCCTGCATGGTGTTCATCTTCCAGCCCAGTGGGAAACTTGTAACCAAGTTTGGCAGCAGAGGAAATGGTGACAAACAGTTTGCAGGTAATAAAACACACAGTGTGTATGTTGTGTGTCTGGTCCCTCAGGAGGGTTTTCCATGGAGCTTCTCAGGGGTCTAAAGTTACACCCGGGTTTCTATTAAATTACTTTGTGTTACAAACACAGTACAAATCTAATGTAGTTGAATTAAATATATATTTGTGTGAAGTCTTGACAGCTTCAGAATTATTGGCACCTTTGTTAAAGACGGGTAAGAAGATAAATAAAACACATCATTCATTCTTGTCTCAGTAAGCGCTTTTTCATGGTCAGGGTGGTGGAGGATGTGGAGGTCAGGAGAACTGGGTGTGATACACCCTTCTCCATGTGATGAAACGAAACCACATCACCATGCACACACACACACACACGTCAACACACACATCAACATTCCTGAGGGTGCCAATATTTATGCAGCTCATCGTACACTCTTTGTCTTTCTAGGACCCCATTTTGCTGCAGTCAACAATAATAATGAAATAATTGTCACTGACTTTCACAATCATTCAGTCAAGGTAAGATACAGAATGTTCTTCAGCTAACGTTAATCTTGTTAAAGCTCTTATTATTTACTTTACAACGTTGTTATTCTCAGAGAAACTGGAACTCTTTAAAGTCTAACTATAAAGACCGTAACTGGCAGTGAGCATGTTGTAGAACATCTCAATGTAAGACATGCTGTGAGATGCTGCACTGCTGTACAAGCAGAACTACTCGCTGACTGTTATCCACGTATAGGTTCATTTACTGTGTAACATGAACGGATCGAGTTCTTTTTGTCACTCACATTACAGCAGATATACACAGTGGGTTCTTCAGCAGCTTCTCTGTTAATAGGAGAAATAAACATTAAACTAAAGGTTTACTTTGACTCCGAGCTGCTGCTGTAGATCAGGAGCTCTACAGCACTGATGATGGTCAGCATTAAGTGCCTTCTCCTGTTTGGTTCTGTTCTTCTTTACAGGTGTTCAGTGCTGAAGGGGAGTTCCTGCTCAAATTCGGTTCAAACGGTGAAGGAAACGGACAGTTTAACGCTCCCACAGGTGTCGCAGTGGACATTAACGGGAACATCATCGTAGCTGACTGGGGGAACAGTCGCATACAGGTATTAAATCATGCAGATGTTTACATCTGTGAGCTTAAATGCTGGATGAAATACGACTCCCTGCTCCATGTCGGTGGAATAACCTGTGCACTCATCCTGTGTTCACTCAGGTGTTTGATGGAAG
This sequence comes from Tachysurus fulvidraco, assembly GCF_022655615.1. Lineage (NCBI taxonomy): Eukaryota > Metazoa > Chordata > Actinopteri > Siluriformes > Bagridae > Tachysurus > Tachysurus fulvidraco. Next base: position 295,733 of record NC_062535.1, read on the forward strand.
TGGTTCTTTTCTGTCTTACATCAACACAGCGGCAGATCCTCTTTATGGGCCGCAGGGTCTCGCCCTGACCTCTGATGGCCACGTTGTCGTGGCCGACTCCGGAAATCACTGTTTTAAGGTGTACCGTTACCTTCAGTGATTCAGTGCTTCATAGTTCTGTCTCTCCCTCTTGCACTTCTGCTGCAGATCCGTCACGCTAACTCTCCTGTGCTAACTGCCTCCTTTCTGCAGGAACACATCCATGTGACCTGAATGTTTTGTATAATTATGGTCAGTGAAATCAGATGGATTTTGGGAGGTTTGTAAAGTTAAAGTGTGGTCACATTTAGCTTCTGTTCCGTTCACACAGAATCGTATCGTCTGCGTATTGCGTCCAAGATCTCGCCAACTTTCTACACGTTGCTGCGAAGATACAGATTAAATTTAAAGGAATACTTTATTTCATTCACTTAATGATTATTCTAAAACATCGTCATATTCATCGTCTACTTTACTGTAAATTATCTCATCTTTTCTCTTATCGATATTCTTTTGTTTACACGTCTGGGTTCGGCTTCCACCTGCCTCATTACTGAGGAGTAACAGACGAGCGCTAACCCACAGAAGCGTACTGCAGAGCTGCAGACATTTAAATGGGAGGTTTAATGTGACCACACCTTTAATGTGACCACACCTTTAATGTGACCACACCGTTAATGTGACCACACCTTTATTTAAAAGCCGCTCAAATATCAGCTGCGTCGTGGGAGAGTTTTTGAGATGGGACGAGCATGTGTCTGTAATCGAAGTCCATTTGCTCGATCTTTACTCCGTTCTGCTCCATGCATGTGAGCAACATCACAGAACTTCAGTAAGGTTCTCCGTCACTGTTCCGTCTGACTGAACTGAACTTAATCACACTATTTAAAGTTTAGCTGTAAACAAACTTCACCTGTTTAATTCGAGCTGCACGTTAAAGCCTTTCCCTGCTGCACTTAGTAAATAAAATCTAAACTAATAGAGGAAACGGTGATGGTGTCCCAGACGTCAGCTCCGAGTCCAGCTGATCCACATCATCACCGTCCTCTCGCCTTCGTCAGGACTTCACTAGCAGATGCCAGGCCTCTATTTTTATTTTCAAATATTTAAAAGGGAAAAAACTCTATATTTATGTATTTATCTTAACTAACGTTTCAGAGAAAAGCGGTGAGTTTTTCTAGTTTGTTGCAGATTGAGTTTCCTCCTGTAGGTTTTTCTCCACCTGTGATACACTACATCCACATCTACAGCTCTATATGACATCATTTCCTACGTGATGTTTTAACTCGATAATAGAACAGACGACCGAATTCACTCGATACGTTTCTATAGTAACAGTAAATCGTCACTTTAACACAAAGCGTGTTTCTCATTTCTGCTTTCAGGTGAAAATCCTGCCTCTGTTTTTGTTCCAGCTGTTTGGATGTTTGCTGTTGTACAGTTTCATTTGTACTGATGACAAAAATCAAGCTAGGAATGTTATTTAACGGATTATTTAAAATTCCACTTGAATGTTTGTGTTCTGTATTTAAAATAAAAAAAAAGCTTTAACATTATTTTTACCAGAAATGACATTAATGAATTTAATTTTTGCTTCATGGAGATTCGCTTGTGTGTAAAACCTTCATGCTGGTGTCATAATAAAAAAGTCACGATGCTAAAGACGATTAAAATATTAGAATTAACTGCAGAAATGTTTGTGTGTCTTTACACTTTTTTGTGACATTTACATTCTGGTTTTTATTTAATATTTTATTTAATAAGCAGGAGAAAAGTAAATACACAAAAACTCGACAAAAATCAGGAGAAATTACAATAAATCGATCATTAAGACTAAAATTAATCATCAACCAAACAACAACCTTAAACACACGCTGCCTTCAGAAAGCAGGAAAAACTCCAGAGACATTAATGAAGTGACGAAGGGATCAATTTATACTGCAGCTCCATCAGACATGTGAACGTCTGATCAGATCAATCAGATTCAACAAACTTCCTGTCACACAACTGCTCACAACCCGCAGACTTACACAACGGATTTCTGAGCAATAACGACAACACACACACACACACACACACACACACACACACACACAGACACAATACGACACTTGGAGGATCTGTGATGTCGCCATCGGCAACCAACACTGATTGAACCAAATCAAACCAGGATCTTTTACACACACAAACACACACACACACACATACACACACATTATACAGGCACGTGAGTGTGTGTGTGTGTGTGTGTGTGTGATTCGGCTGCTGATTTTGCGCATTATTACAAATGATAAATGTCTCAGGCTTTTTTCACGGCCGTCATGTTGTTTATCAGATAAATAAATGACGACATCATCTACATTAACTTATAGTTTATAAATAAATAATAAAATAGCACACAATCGAACACTTTTTGACGACTCTTCATCACACTTCACTCCAGACCAAGTGAAAAATTGATCCCGTGCACGAAGCCGATGATGATCGGTTGCCAGGCAACCAGGTACCTGAGCCAGTCGAGCAGCTGACCGTACAGGACGTGTGTTCGCTCCCAGCTGGAGATCGCGGTTAAGACGAAAACTCCTCAATAAACAAACACGAAATTTCACAACACGATATTCTATAAAAATACTGGGATCAGGGAATAAAGCAGAGCTAAAGGATACGGATTGTTCATCATTCTCTTCAGGTCCACTTTCTCATTGCAGTATGGACACGTCTGCTTCTTACCCACAATGCACCAGCCGCGAATACAGAACTCATGAAATCTGTCAGCCAACAACATGAACATGAGTCCGGATGATGTCACCTCCCTCAGAATGATAACATTTACACATCACTGAGTCAGTAAAGTTCGACTCGAGATTAGAATTAAATTCAGGCTCTAGAGTGAGATGTGACCGAAACGCTCGAGACGCTTCGGCAGCTTTACACATGACTGCAGGACAGCTGGTAGGTGTCCTCCATCACGCCCTCCTCATCCACCTCCACTAAAGTCTTCTGTCCACAAACAGCACAGATATCATGGCACAGGCTCCGAGACGGCATTCCACCCAGGTTATAGTACTGAAACACACACACACACACACACACACACACACACACACACACACACACACACACACACTCAGGTAATGACACACTGCACTTAAACACAGAGAGGAAGAACACACTGGGGGTCACGCTGTCAGGAGGAAATCAGAGCTACTGATCCTCAAGCTGATCCTTAAGCTGATCCTTATGCTGATCCTCAAGCTGATCCTTAAGCTGATCCTTAAGCTGATCCTCAAGCTGATCCTTAAGCTGATCCTTAAGCTGATCCTCAAGCTGATCCTTAAGCTGATCCTCAAGCTGATCCTCAAGCTGATCCTTAAGCTGATCCTTAAGCTGATCCTTAAGCTGATCCTCAAGCTGATCCTTAAGCTGATCCTTAAGCTGATCCTTAAGCTGATCCTCAAGCTGATTATCTTCTGGTGTTTTATTCATCTTATAGAAAAGCACTGAGATCTCAAACAAACTTAAAAAAGAAAAGTTTTCCTGAAGTGAAGTAAAGTGTGATTTAGTTCACGGTCATGAAGCAGTTTATAAATAAAGAGTCTTCACCCCGAGAGTAGACGCCATGTAGTCCGAGCAGATTTCAGCAAAGTCTCGTCCCATCACTCCATAGTACAGTCCGTAGAAGAGCATGACCACGCCCACATCCATCGAGTCCTCTGCCCTGATCCTGTCCAATCAGATCAGACACTTTAACTCAATGATACTGAATATTAATCATCTGTTTAGATCAGACGTGTCCAACTCATCAGACGTGTCCAACTCATCGGACGTGTCCAACTCATCAGACGTGTCCAACTCATCGGACGTGTCCAACTCATCGGACGTGTCCAACTCATCAGACGTGTCCAACTCATCAGACGTGTCCAACAAAATAAACCCCAGATTTACACTGACATCATTAATATTCACACAGATTAATAATAAAGTCTTACATGAGATCAGATTTTTACTTTGTAACTCTAATGAAGAACTCATTCAGTCACTAGTTTTAGTTTATGGCTCAATTTTACCCCCTAGCAGACTAATAAAGGGACAGTGAGGGACAGTGAGGGACAGTGAGAGACAGCGCAGGACAGTGAGTGACAGCGAGGCACAGCGAGGGACAGCAAGGGACACTGAGGCACAGCAAGGGACACTGAGGCACAGTAAAAGACAGCAAGGGACACTGACGCACAGTGAGGCACAACGAGGCACAGTGAGGGACAGTGAGGCACAGTGAGGCACAACGAGGCACAGTGAGGGACAGTGAGGCACAGTGAGGGACAGTGAGGGACAGTGAGGCACATTGAGGGACAGTGAGGGACAGTGAGGCACAGTGAGGGACAGTGAGGGACAGTGATGCACAGTGAAGCACATACCTAAAAAACACATTGAAGCCAAACAAAGTAAACATGATGGCCAGGTATCCGAGGACTCCGACAGCGTAGCTCAGCTTGTAAATGAGCAGGAACCATTTATAAACCATCCTGTAAAACACCAGCAGCTCATCACATGTTCACCTCAGCAGAAGAATGACAAGAGTCAGTGATGTTCAGTAAAAGAGTGATCAGTTTTGGTACCTGGGTGTTCTCCCAGACAGAGGTTTACGTGTGGCTCTGAATATGATGTAGCTGGTGATGATGGAGAACATGCCCCATGTGGACAAAAAACGCCACCAGTACAGCTTCACAGTGAAGTAGAGAGGAACCACCCACATCTGTAGGAGGGTCACAAACTACACACACACACACACACACACACACACACACACACACACATCACAGTTTCCCCAAACGATTTATTTTATGAGAAATGTAGAGCACAAAGGTTTGATCAGTGTGGAGAAACCAAAGCTCCTTCAGTCCTGAATCCTTTTCTAATCACTCGGTTCTGCAGACAGACTCACTGTGTAAGATCTGCAGTGTCTTTGTTTCCACTGGACCAGAACAATCTGAGCCACCACCAGTGTGGCGATGAGAATCAGGACCATCTCAGCGTGCATGGCCTCATGACCACGGTGCTGCACATGCAGTCGCTCATGCTGTACTCTATAGAGACGTGAACACAAACAGACCATAAAGAGCAGGACGTCTACAGCACTGGACATGATGCCTTCACACATTACACACAAACACAACACTGAATTCGAGACACACTCACTTCCAGTTTTCTCTGTAGGACATTTTGGAAAGATCTTCCTGCAGAAAAAATAAAGCGTTTTATTTATTATTTCTCACCGATCCCTTTACAGTTACAGTCTCTGGTGTTCCATCAGCTATTAAAGAGGAATCTCAGTGTGTTACTGACCCCTAAACAACCTGGGACCTGTTGACAACTCCAGCTTTAACACAGCACTGACACTGGAGACTCCTTACCCATGTTAATGATTACAGACGTTTAGAATCGCTGTTATAACTCGTTATAACGCTGTGAACACATGAACTAATCCTCACCATGTGAATAAACACACACATTATTAGGATCCAGCTTTTATTTAGTATCATAAAGGAGAATAAAAACACGCGCTTCTACACAAGCGGATCATTAAGTGGCCCTCGGTACTAACATGCGGCAGAATAAAGCCGAACCCGAACCCGAACCCTAGCCCGGGGTCACAGGGGTATTTACAGGGCAGAGGGTCTGATGCTACCTGCGCGTGAAGCTCAGCCATAGTCGGTCATCTGATCTACCGACATCAGACTCTATACTGAGCGGCGCGCATCATCACCATACCGCTGATCTACAGACAGTAATCACCGAATAACGGACGGAGTTATGACATAAAGATCCCCAAAATGTTCGGCGTACTTTAACATGTACACGTCATATGAGCTTCCGGTTAGTCCGCGGCTTTCAAACTAAAAGTCCTCCTTTAGCTAAAACTTTCACACTATCGATGATTACACACGTGTTTAATCTGTTTGTCTTTATTCGGGTATTTATAGCTGATAGAAAACTAATCTAATGTTTTTGGTACCAATTTTTAAGGAATAAAATCGTACTATTTTAAGAAAAAGCCATACAACTAAAATGGAAAAGATCAGAGCAATGTTTGTGATTTAAAATGAGGGACGATGATGATGATGATGATGATGATGATTATTATTGTTGTTATTGTTGTTGTTGTTGTTGTTGTTGTTACATAACCACATAAATCACAGACAGTGATGATCGCCAACACATCGATGGTCACTTCTGTAGAATAACAGCTGGAACTGCAGAGAAACTCCCTACAACAAGAGCGTTCCCACTGTGTTGGGCATAACGACTCGTTATAAGGCTTCAATTTATCATAAGATTAAAAACATCATGCGCTAAAACTCTGTGATCTAATTAACATAACGTTAACATCTCTGACATCAGATGTGTCCGATCTTCTGTGGAAAGCGTTGGCATCCTCCAGATGTTCATAAAAGCTCAGATCAACTGATTAAACAGGAGGACTCAGATGTGGCTCCAGTGTGGTTGGGATAAAAACCTAAACCCTTTATGGATAAGATTTGGAGAGTAAACGTACACTTTATTTACCGTAGGAACTCTAAATGAATTTACATACACATCCCCAGCGTCTACCAGACCTCAGCTACTCAAACCACATGAACCTAATTCCAGAACACAGAGCACTCATGTATGCTCCATACCACTTCTAAAGCAGGTGAGAACCAGAGCTGGAGCCACCTCCGCTCTTCAGGACTGAGCATGATGACCGAAAAGTGTTCAGCTGATGGGGACTCAATGCTATCATGGACCTGCTCAGACAATTCAATTCAATTTAAGTTTATTTGTATAGCGCTTTTTACAATAGACATCGTCTCAAAGCAGCTTCACAGAACATAAACATAGAGCAGAAGGTTATTATATAGAATAATATAAAGATTAATATAATACAGAAATACAAGATTAATATTTAAATGTGTATGTATTTATCCCCAATGAACAAGTCTGAGGTGACTCAGGTGACTGTGGGGAGGAAAAACTCCCTTAGATGGTAAAGGAAGGAACCTTGAGAGGAACCAGACTCAAAGGGGAACCTCATCCTCATCTGGGTGACACTGGGGGTGTGATTATATAACCTCATCCTCATCTGGGTGACACTGGGGGTGTGATTATATAACCTCATCCTCATCTGGGTGACACTGGGGGTGTGATTATATAACCTCATCCTCATCTGGGTGACACTGGGGGTGTGATTATATAACCTCATCCTCATCTGGGTGACACTGGGGGTGTGATTATATATATACAGTCTGATAAATGTTGTAGTGATGAGGAGGTTGTTGTCCTCAAAGATCACATGGAGTTACATCTCCTCTTTAGTATAGCAGAGTTCAACTGGAGCTGGTAGATCTGTAGATGTCTCAGGATCCTCACAGAGTCGTCCTCATCTCAGTGGACGTCCAAAATCAAGACGATCAGAGCTGGTACAATGTCTGGATGCCTCGTGATGGTAGAGAGAGAAGCAGTGGAGAGGAATTAATGTAGCAGCTGTTTATAATATTAACCAGCACTAGATGATAATGTGCATTTGGTCAGATGTAATAGTGCACAGTATTATGGGATGTATTATGTGTACGCCTGACTAAAGAGATGAGTTTTTAATCTACATTTAAACTGGGAAAGTGTGTCTGAGCCCCGAACACTATCAGGAAGACTATTCCAAAGTTTGGGAGCTAAATAAGAAAACGCTCTACCACCTTTAGTAGACTTAGATATTCTGGGAACTAGCAGAAGTCCTGAGTTTTGTGATGTCAGAGAGCGTGAAGGATTGTAACGTGTTAGAAGACTAGTTAGATACATGGGAGCTAAACCATTAAGAGCCTTGTACGTAAGTAGCAGCAGTTTGTAATCAGTTCTAAACTTAACAGGTAGCCAGTGTAGAGATGATAACATTGGGGTTAAAGGTCATACTTTCTTGTCCTAGTGAGAACTCTGGCAGCTGCATTTTGGACTAACTGTAACCTATTTATTAAAGATGCAGGACAACCACCTAGTAATGCATTACAATAGTCCAGTCTAGAGGTCATGAAGGCATCAACTAGCTTCTCAGCATCAGATACAGACAGGATGTTTCTCAGCTTGGTGATATTTCTAAGGTGAAGAAGGCTGTGTTTGTAATCTGGTGATATGAGTTTCAGAAGCTTTAAAGCCTTTTAAAGCAGAAAAAGTCACACAAGTCGTCTGTAGGCGAAAAACATCCTCATAGAACATCAAGAGTTTCTCAGAGATTGATGCAGTTGTGTGTTACACTACACACACACACACACACACACACACACACACACACACACACACACACACACACACACACACACACACACACACAACACAGCTTCTGACCGGATCTCAGCATGGCAGAAATTTCATCATGGATGACTGCTCATCAGTTAAAGCTCAATCCTAGCAAAACTGAACTGCTGATCATCAGGTGATTCATCCCCAGGTCATGATCTTGCTATATCCCTGCACAATGATCTGATCTCCCCTTCAGCCACAGCTCGCAACCTTGGGGTAACCATGGACAATCAACTGTCCTTTTCCTCTCATGTCGCTAATGTGACTCGCTCATGTCGGTTTCTTCTCTACAACATTAGAAGGATTCGGCCATTTTTGTCCACACAGACTGCTCAGGTACTTGTTCAGTCTCTTGTCATTTCTAGACTGGATTACTGCAATGCACTGCTGGCAGGTCTACCTATGAACGCAATCCGTCCTCTGCAAATGATCCAAAATGCAGCTGCCCGGCTTGTTTTCAACCTGCCAAAGTTCTCGCATACCACCCCGCTACTGCGATCCCTCCACTGGCTTCCGGTAGCTGCACGCATCCGGTTCAAAACACTGATGCTGGCCTACAAAGCCAAAAATGAACCAGCTCCCTCTTACCTCAAAGCCCTCATCATTCCTCGCACTGCACCCCGTAACCTCCGATCTACCAGCACTGCTCGACTGGTTCCACCATCTCTCAGGGTAAGAGGCAAGTTTACTACAAGACTCTTCTCTGTACTGGCACCAAGGTGGTGGAATGAACTTCCCATAGAGGTCCGGACAGCCGAGTCACTGGCTATTTTCAAGCGGCGGTTGAAGACCTACTTATTCAGGAAGCACTTCAACTAGCACTTCTTTCCTTATCCTTTGCATTTAAAAAAAAAAAAAAAACCTTTGACACTTTTTCATTGCAACTTTGAACAAATGTTTTAAACTTGTGGTATCTTAAGTATGTAACCTAGTGAGCAGCATTAATGT
>NC_062535.1:307526-327526 GCF_022655615.1 Tachysurus fulvidraco
GTGTAGCAGTGTGTTTGTGTAGCTGTTTGTGTAGCAGTATGTTTGTGCAGCAGTGTGTGTGTAGCAGTGTGTGTGTAGCAGTGTGTGTAGCTGTGTGTGTAGCAGTGTGTGTGTGTGTAGCAGTGTGTGTAGCAGTGTGTGTGTAGCAGTGTGTGTGTAGCAGTGTGTGTGTGTAGCAGTGTGTGTGTGTGTGTGTGTGTGTGTAGCAGTGTGTGTAGCAGTGTGTGTTTGTGTAGCAGTGTGTGTAGCAGTGTGTTTGTGTAGCAGTGTGTGTGTGTTTGTGTAGCAGTGTGTGTAGCAGTGTGTTTGTGTAGCAGTGTGTGTGTGTAGCAGTGTGTTTGTGTAGCAGTGTGTGTGTTTGTGTAGCAGTGTGTGTGTGTGTAGCAGTGTGTTTGTGTAGCAGTGTGTGTGTTTGTGTAGCAGTGTGTGTAGCAGTGTGTGTGTGTTTGTGTAGCAGTGTGTGTGTTTGTGTAGCAGTGTGTTTGTGTAGCAGTAACACTCCACTGAGGGGAAGTGGACAAAGGAACTATTAAAGGGAGTTTAAACAGAACTGGACCACAGATTTGCCCCCTGGGTAAATACACCACCCTGACTGAGGCAGCTGTTCATAAACATTTGGTCTGAATGTCTGTTGACAAATCAGACTGGACTTTAAACGTCAGACCTTCATGACGAGGACGAGTGTCACCATGGCGACGTCTATAAGAACAGGACCAGGACATTTATCACCGTCATCTCACTGAATGTTGAAGTAGAAACTTTACACTGAAGTTTTTTATTAAAAGTCTCGGTTCATTATAATCGGATGTAACGACCTTATTAAGTGTTAATTAACATTAATGAACAAAGCATAAAACCTCAACACTAATAAGTGACAGTCAGTAAATATGGATTGGATTTTATTAAATATTAATGAGATACAGCTGTGTTAATAATTGTTTATTCAGTATTCAGGTATAAACAAAATAACAGAACGTTCATTAGAAGCACGTTGTGAATAAAATATAGTTAAAAATATATTTTTATTGTATTTTTTAATAAAAGTTCACAGAGCTGGATATAGACGACAAGACACGAGCAAAACTTACACTGAAAATAGAATGAGAGAAAAGAAGCACATTAACTCTATAGTTTATATCATAATCAGTGAGGGAAAGAAATGAAGTTTTATTATTTTATTATTTAAATTCATCCTTTATAATATGATGTAATTCATTCCTTCTAAATGTATGATGTATTTCTACAAGACATTTAAGTGCCTTTATACAATATAATGTTAGTTATGTACCCAGTAATATAGTAATGAGTCTGTCTGTGTTTTGCCCTGTTTCTGTCTGCTGTCATTCCCTGCTGTTAATTGTTGGCCCCGCCCACTCATTTGTTACCATGGACACTAATTGCACTCAATCTCTTCCCCAGGTGTTTTGTCTTTGTCTCTGATTGTCTCCGCTCTTTGTTCACGTCCCTGATGTTAGTCGTTGTGGAATGTTGTCTGTTTATGTCTCTGTTCCTGTTCCCTGTTCTGCTCAGTGTTCTGCCCTGTTTTTGCCTGTTTATCTGTTGCTTGCTTCTTGTTCTGGATTGATAAAAGGTTAAACTGCATTTGGATCCTTTGTGTCATCGTGACAAATATAGCTATAAGTGTACATGTGTAAAAAGTGTAAATTATATCACAATAATAAACAAATAATAAATGACACAAACAGTAAAATGAACAGGGTTCAGCTCGAGTTCATGTGGATTTTCACCTGCTGTTACAAATAATCCCTCTGGTTTTGATGGGATTGAGGTCCAGGGAATTTTATCCAGGGATCAGAGGTCATTATAAACTCAGTGTAGAATTGTGTTTAGTCTGATTCACTGTACACGATGAACACACACTTCTCACGTCTCTGTGTGTGTTTAATGTGTTAGAACTAAATGAGTGATGTGTTAATAAACATGTTCTCTATTCTCCATCATGGTAATGCAGGAACACTGGAGTCTTCATCACACACAGATGTTCATTAGACCCTGAATATGAAAGAAAAACATGTGAAATAATCAGCACAAAGTGGACTGTGGTACTTCATGACCAACAGCATGTAATCATCTCTGCTCCAACAGAAACATCATCATCTCCTGTTTATAATGAATCATTCAACATTTCTTCATTCTTACTAACATCTGTGTTCTAACATTTAACTAGAACAAATGAGAACTTCCACAAGTTCTAACAGGATAATGAGCAGATCTTTACCCATCACATCACTGCTCTTATCCAATCACAGGAGCTTTTTTATATAACAAACACTACTGTGTCATTTAGATCTTGTTCTACATTTATATTTAAGTGCAGACTTTAAGAACAAACTCAGGTGAATTTTACAGGAATGACAGAAGACACAATGTTCATTAACAATCACTCTCATCAACTCATTGGTGACTTTTTGTAGACTGTCTGAATCCCTGTTTTCTGCCTTCACATGAATTTTACATCAACACACTTTACTGAACACAAAACAGCATTAAAGAGATTCGTTAGAAAAATCCTGATTAAACAGAATATAGTGACATTTTCTAACCTGATAATGTGAAAGTTGTCGAAGAGAAATGTGATGTGTATCAATGTGTAATGATAATGAGGGTAAACTTTTATTAACAGGTCATTACTCACTCCACTGTCTGTAGTTTGTAATGTTCATCATCCTTAAGATCAGACAGCAGCTTCTTTACTGAGTCTCCTAGTTTATTACAGGACAGATCCAGTTCTCTCAGGTGTGAGGGGTTTGATCTCAGAGCTGAAGTCAGAGCAGCACAGCCTTCATCTGAGACACCACACTTACACAACCTGTATAGAGACACAATAACACACTCTTCACTGGTTGTACACAGGGACGTTTCTAGTGTTTAATCACTTTGTTCACAGGCAAACAAGAATTTTACAGAAACCTGAAAACACATTTATTTATTTGTTTGTTTGTTTGTTTGTTTGCCAAAAGCCCCAACAAAGCATTTATTTATTTATTCATTTGTCAAAATAAGTGGGTGGGGCACAACAAGTAGACGGGGACACAGTGCTGGGTGTAGCTTTTGATGGGCGGGGCTTATGATGGGTGGGGCTTATGATGGGCGTGGCTTATGACTGTAGGTACAGGATATTTTCCCTTCAGCTAACATTACAATCAGTCTTCATGTTTTAAATCATGATGTAAATATTAATGTGTGATGAAGACGAAGCCTATTTTCAGACATATCTACTGTAATCTACATCATCAGACACTGATTTATCAGGAACATTTTACTGGGGCTCGAGTGTCGACCCTGACTGTAGACCCGACAATTATTGTGGACTGAGTAACACACACTTTACAGACCAGGACAACACATAAGACTAGAACTTGGACTTTTTCTGGACTTTCATACACAACACTGAGACATCAGCCAGATTTTATTTTACACAGAACATATTTCATATATTGCAGTATTTAACACATCTGAACTTTATTAAAACTCTCACATTGTTCTGCCACTGATCCATATTCACATTTATTTTTACACTCCATTAAACTGATCCTTACATTTCTATTTGTTACATCTATTCTATTTTTATTCTAGTTTCTTTTTTATTATTCTATTTTATTTGATGTTTAAATCACAGACAGATTAAAAACATGTCACTACGTGTCGTACTGTGTATGGTTGTGTATGTGAGAAATAAAATATTAATGTCAATGTTTTCTGTAACTTTTCTCTGTTTCACATCTCAACAAAATCTCTGTTTTAATCCGAGTTCACATGAACAGATCTTTCTTGAGAAGATCAGACTGTCAGTAATCAGACCTAAAACAGGGTCAGACTCTAATTAGTGTTTGGAGAAGTTGTTAGTTCATTGGTGTATTTTTTAACCCCAGACAGTGAAAGTGTAAATGGTTTATTCAGTATTGACAAGAACAACTGTGACTGTGTTTTATTTATACACAATGTGTTTATCTATTATTACGACCTGGATGAAGATTAGACCATGATTTATTATTAATGTTTTAATAGATGATCTTACTTCAGTGTCTCCAGTTTACAGTGAGGATTCTCCAGTACAGCAGAGAGAATCTTCACTCCTGAGTCTCCTAGATTATTACAGGACAGATTCAGGTGTCTCAGGTGTGATATCACTATACATATACACAACATACACATACACCATAGAAAAGGAAACACAACATCAAAACATCCCAATCAACAAACATGTACATTAGAGCAACAAACATTCTAGTAGAAAATACAGAAGAGAAAAATAGAGACACAAAACCATGTCAATGGACTTGAGAATTTGAATAACAGGAAGTGAAAAGATAAGTTTTCAGATTAGTTTTGAAATCCTGTAAAGACGCCAGGTCTCGAATGTTCTGGGGAGAGAAGTCCAGAGGCTGGGAGCCACAATACAGAAGGTTCTACCACCAAATGATTTCAGCCTATAATGAGGAACCTCTAATAAATTAGAGTCAGAGGACCTAAGTGCAGGGGCAGGGGTATATGTGTGAAGGAGATCTGTGGTATATTGTGGACAGGAGCGATGGAGAGCTTTAAATGTAGTGAGGAGAACTTTATATTGAATACAGAAACTAATTGTGAGCCAATGTAAACTGTATAAGATGGGGGTGATGTGGGGGGATTTCTGTGTGTGTGTTAACACTCTTACTGCTGAATTCTGGATCTATTGGAGTTTCTTTAAAGAAGTTGATAGTAAACCATAAAAAAGTGCATTACAGTAATCTAGACAGGAGGTAATGAAAGCATGGACAAGGGTCTCGGCATCACTGATATTTAAACTTGGGCGTAATCGGGCAATATTTTGTAGATGAAAGAAGGCAGATTTGGTGAGAGATGAGATGTGAGAGGAGAAAGACAGAAGAATCAAACACTATGCCCAGGTTTTGATAGTGGTTGGGGGTTTTACACGACAGCCAGTCATATTAATTTTATCAATATTAAGAGATGAAGTACATTTAGGAGGGCCGACTAAGAGCAGATCTGTTTTATCTGTATTTAGTTTGAGGAAGTTCTTGGTCATTAATATGTTTATTTTATTGATACAAGGAGTTATAACATCTATGGGAAAGGGATCAGTGTGTTTAAAGCTCATGATAGACACGTGATAAAGACACACGTGATTGCTTAGAAAAAAAAGGTTGCAGTTAGTTAGAAAAACAAACACTGAGAGAAAAAGCCGTGTTGTTGTCATGTTAAAACCTTGTTAGAACTTATATAACATTTCCAGTTCGAAACAGTAATTTAAAGCTATATATTCCCAGCGTGCTGAGTTATTAATGTTGTTTAGTGAATTGATAGTTTCTGAGATGTTGTTATGTAGATCGCTATTTGTAATTAGCGGCTAATGTTATACACATATGTTTGTGTGAACATTTACTGTTTTTATATTGTTTGTCAATATTCATGCAATATACATGTTGTTGCATTTAGTTGCTAAACAATGTTCAGTATGTGTTTGTGATGCAGAGACAAATGTGTGATAATGTTTAACACAAATAACTAATTTCCTGCAAATATGTGATCTCAGCATCATAGAGATTATTATATCTTGATTTATTAGCATAATTTAATGCTTACAATCTAAAGCTGTTAAAATGTAATTCTGAATTGTTTGCTTTTTACAGATTGACCACACAGACACACACAGACACACACACACTCACACACACTCACACACACACACACACACACACACACACACACACACACACACACACACACACACACACACACACACTCACACACACACACACACACACACACACACACACACACACACACACACACACACACACACACACACACTCACACTCACACACACACACACACACACTCACACACACACACACACACACACACACACACACACACACACACACACACACACACACACACACACTCACACACACACTGCACAAGAGGAATAAAATACAAAAATCAATATCCAGGTTAATTTTATCATTTCATGTGTAACTGTAAGTAAAATAAAGTGTGTATATAAATGACTAAAGGACTGTGTATAATGTTGTACAGTAAACCCAAGAGAAAGAGATCAGAATCACCAACACACAGCTGTATCTCCATGAAGAGTGATCAGTCTATGGGGCATCCTCTGAGGTTTAAAGCTGGAGCATCATCACTTCTACACAGGTAACGTCTCCTCACTGTTAATGTCACTGCTAAAGTCACACTTAAAGGGAAGTTTAACTACATAAACAGGACAAAATAAATACTGAAACACAGTAATGGAGCCACTGTTGTGTGTCCAAATACTTTTTGTATTATTTAATCTTTTATTTGGAAATGTGTTTGGGGAAAAGTGTGTTTGTGGTGTGTTTAAAGGTGCGGTGCACGATGTTTGAATGCCAATGTTGACATTTAAAATCACCAAAACAAACACGCCCCTAACCCAAATGGGTGTCACCCCTGTTTTGGTAGCTCCGCCCCACACATACATACGTAACCCAGGCAACTATTATGGGGGAACCTGCTGGGGCAGCTGGCCGAGGGGGTATTTTTATCAGTAAATGAACACAATGAGTAATACTGTGGTAATACAGATGTGTTTGTGTAGTACTGTGTGTTGTAGCGTGAGGTTTAGCTCTGTTTAACATGGAACATGTTCAGTTCTCTCCAGCGCTGGAAATCTGATCCTATATTAACACGTCCTGCTTCTTGTCTTATTGTAAGCCTTTCTTCACTTTTCGTTTTTATCCTCCATGTCAATGTTTCAATCACTTTCGGCTAATGTCACACATGGGCACTGAACACTCTCTCCGCCCATATTGACAAGACACGCCTCTTTATGCTAATGTCACACATGCGCACTGAACACTCTCTCCGCCCATATTGACAAGACACGCCTCTTTATGCTAATGTCACACATGCGCACTGAACACTCTCTCCGCCCATATTGACAAGACACGCCTCTTTATGCTAATGTCACACATGCGCACACACATGCGCACTGAACACACTCTCCGCCCATATTGACAAGACACGCCTCTTTATGCTAATGTCACACATGCGCACTGAACACTCTCTCCGCCCATATTGACAAGACACGCCTCTTTATGCTAATGTCACACATGCGCACTGAACACTCTCTCCGCCCATATTGACAAGACACGCCCCTTTCTACTCATTGGCTACACGTTTGTTTTGTTTGTCGGCCCGACTCAGTTTTCTAAAGCATTTCTCAAACAACATACACCGCACCTTTAATATAATTAGCACTTGGTTTGACATGTTGTTTTGTAAGACAGTAAAATTCACATGTTAGTGTGGTAGTTTGGGGGTTGCTGTGTGTTCAGTCATTGCAGGCGAGACCACTGCTTAGCATTATTGAGCTAATGACAGGAAACAAGTCATAATAATCATCTAGAGTTTGAACGTAAAAGTGTTAGTCTAGACTAATAGCATCTGTCTTTACATTTACATTACATTTATGGCATGTGGGAGACTCCTTTATTCCCAGTGACAGCACAATCTCCTATTAAACAACCCTGACATATTAACAGCATTACCATAAATGACCTTAATTTTGTTCCACTGAAATGATTAAAATAACATTATGCCTTACCTTATAACTACAGACCGACTTTTCTACTTTCTGCAGTAAAACTCCAGCAGGCTACTTCACCTACTCTCACCTTGATATCTCTGTGATGGAGCTCTCTGGCTAATAGTTTTCAAACAGAAACGAGCAAAGCAACTGATCTCAATTAGATGGTCATATTTCATAAGGAATTATTTCATTTAAAAAGTTTAATCAGTAGCATAATCTGTAGTTGGCCCCAGTCTAGCTCTCTTAGACAGGAGAGGAAGGCTTGTGTTGCTTACGGGCTCCCTATCATAAGGAAAGGTGTCCGGTCAGCAAGCCAAGGCCAGCCCCATCAGTCTAGACAGGACCTAAGAGGTCGTCTATGGCAGGAGTTACAAAAAGAAAACCCTACATTCAGGGCTGGGATTCCGGGGAGCCTTGACTCTGGGGTTCGCCTGGCCTACGCTACCTTCCAAGTGTTTCTCAATGGGGTCTAGATACTATAGAGAAAGGGTACAGAATCCAGTTTGCAGGTCCTTTGTGCACAGGGGCAGTGTGCTACTGGAATGGGTTTGGACTCTTAGTTTCTGTGCTACAGTGTGTTTAGTGTGTAAATATAAAATGAACTTAAATAAAGGCTCCACTAGTGAAAAAAGCTACCACAGTCACCATTGAGCATAAAAAAGTCATTCTGTTTATTGTGTGTAAAAATCCACATTCAGTTATCAAGTGAGTTAAAAACTGTAAAGATTGTAAATAAATAATTAAAGACGTGTCCATAATGTTGTACAGTAAACTCCAGGGAAAGAGATCAGAATCACCAACACACAGCTGTAGCTCCATGAAGAGTCATGAGCCTATGGATCATCATCTGGGGGTTAAAGCTGTAGACTCCTCACTTCTACACAGGTAACGTCTCTTAACTTTTAATGTCAATGCTAAAGTTACACTTAAAGGGTAATTTAACGAGATAAACAGGGGGACAAACTAAATACTACAACACTAGAACTCTGACTGTAATAAAGCCACTATTATGTGTTTAAATATCGCTCAGTCTGTTTATTGGGAAATGTTGTGATTGGAATGTTTGCTTGTGGTTTCTTTCTTCAAATGACGTTGTTTTGTAATGCAGTGAAATTCATACGATGGCATTCAAATATGGCTTAAGTGTCCAAATAATAGTCTGTATACTACAGAGTGATTAGATTACTGAAAACAGATGATTAAGTCTAATACATGAACCCCGTGTCTTCCTGCTTCACTCTAAAAAATAAAACGCTGGCTCAACTTAAAAAGATTAAGGTAACAATTTGCATGCATCTTTTTAAGTAGCTTCACCTCAGTCATTATTAAGTAGATATCATAAACCTTTTATAGTTAGACTAACCCAATTTGTTTAGTACAACCAACATGATTTGACTTAACCTCTAAGAGCTTAATTAAGTTGAAACAACTTAATTTTAATTTCAAAGTTTTGGTGATATTAAGTGGTCAAATTACATAATTTAAGCTATTCTAACTTCTTTATTTTGATTCCATTCTACTTAGATATGTCCATGCAAATTGTTACCTTAATTTTTTTGAGTACAAGTAACTTATTTCACTTCAGTCAGGAGAAATAACACAGCAATTCCAGTTTTATGATGAAACTGGTTTATTATAAAACCAATCAGAGTGCTTTGACAAAACAATGCTTTGACAAAAAGATAATTATCCAGGACTAAAGTATTTTTTTCAAGTAAAGTCAAGTAAAGAATCAAGTATTTTTCTGGTAGGTACATATCAGAATAAAATAAAATAAAATAATAACAATAAATCACAGGGAACGTGGAAAATGAATTCCTACATCAGACACAATTGCCAGCTTATTGGGTCCACCTAGCTGAAACTAAAAGTTTTCTTCCTTTTGTTTTATTTTACCTTCATCACATAAACTACAGCCGCCATAAAGTCTCAAACAAATACAACACTGTAACCTTCATGTAAAAACTTGTCAACATTACAGCTTCTGTATGCGTATGCACAGCAAAACTTTTACATGTAACATTTCAGGAATACAACAGTTTACTGTTTAAAGACATTACCTTCGGCCTAGCTTTCAGACCATCCAGCTCAAGAATTATTTTCTGAAACACCTCAAAAGTATTTTTTAGTTCCTTTGGGTAGCTGAGGTTGAGGGCATATACCAGCCCTAGCAGGGCACAGGCTCTGGATACATCCAGGTCTTGCAGGACTTCCGTTCCCTCAATAATAATACTGCCGTTGGCTGGGTCAAAATTTGTGGCACCTCATCATCCTAAGTAGATCAAAATCAATGTCAGTGTTTTAAGTCAAGGAAAGGAACAGGACATTAGCTTAGCTCAAACTGTCTTTTCAGTTTAGTGTGTGACAACAACGACTTACTTAAGTAAAGTTTGCCGCATTCATTTTGTTTCATATTTAGGTTTATATGTATTTTGTCCACCGTGGAGGAAAGCTGATTTTGAGGAGAACACGGTTGTAGCCGCCTCACTACATTACTACGAGAGAAAAGAGGTGTAGCGTTTAGATCAGGAGTTATTGACTCGGGAAACTCGAACCTGTGGACAACTTTACTTAAGTCAACGATTTTTTGTGCATACAGTTGTTAGCTGCTGAGATTAAAACAAAGCAAAAATATTAACTTACCTATATAGCCTCGATTCTCCTGTGTCTCCGGCTCCTAGTCCTTCTCTGGCAGACAAACACGTCCGGACAAATTCCGCCTTTACTCAGCATGTAAAGGATGCTCACTAGATATACAAGTTTCACTAACTTAATATTTTTCTGTTGTTACGAGAAGGTAAAAGTGTGTGTTCAAAATCCATATATAATTAAGTTAAGACAGTATTCTTTATTTTAATGTTGAAAGACTTATTAAAATGAGTTATCAACTCACCAATACAAGTACATATTACAAACTTAATTATTTTATGCTGAAAATATTGTTTATTTCAAGTTTTACAAACTAACCCCATGAATCATTTTTTAGAGTGTTCTCCATATCACAGATACGACCCAGAATCTGCTGGTGGAAATGAATTCCAGAAAAAAGTTCAAATCATATTTGATGAAGAAGTTTCAGTGTTTGAATGGAGTGATAATAAACCTGGGAACCCAAACACTCCTGAATGAGATCTACACAGAGCTCTACATCACAGAGGGAGACAGTGGACAAGTCAATAATGAACATGAGGTGAGACAGATGGAGGCAGCATCCAGGAGAAGAACAACAGAGGAAACACCAATCAAATGCAATGACATCTTTAAGCCTTTATCTGAACAAGACAAACCCATCAGAACTGTGCTGACAAATACATCATCTAAACAAGACAAACCCATCAGAACTGTGCTGACAAATACATCATCTGAACAAGACAAACCCATCAGAACTGTGCTGACAAATACATCATCTAAACAAGACAAACCCATCAGAACTATGGTGACAAATACATCATCTAAACAAGACAAACCCATCAGAACTGTGCTGACAAATACATCATCTAAACAAGACAAACCCATCAGAACTGTGCTGACAAAGGGAGTCGCTGGCATCGGAAAAACCGTCTCTGTGCAGAAGTTCATTGTGGACTGGGCTGAAGGGAAAGTAAATCAGGACGTCCACCTCATATTTCCACTTCCTTTCAGAGAGCTGAACTTGATGATGGACCAGAAAATGAGCCTGATGGAGCTCCTTCATGTGTTTTTTAAGGAAACAAAAGAAACAGAAACGTCCAGTTTGGAAAAGGTTCTGTTCATTTTTGACGGATTGGACGAGTGTCGTTTTCCTCTAGATTTCCAGAACACAGTGAGAGTGTGTGATGTAACTGAATCAGCATCAGTGCCTGTGCTGCTGATAAACCTGATCAAAGGGAATCTGCTTCCATCTGCTCTCATCTGGATCACCTCCAGACCTGCAGCAGCTGATCAAATCCCCTCTGAGTGTGTGGATCGAGTCACAGAGGTACGAGGGTTCAATGACCCACAGAAGGAGGAGTACTTCAGGAAGAGGATCAGTGATCAGAGCCTGGCCAATAACATCATCACACACCTGAAGTCATTAAGAAGCCTCTACATCATGTGTCACATCCCAGTCTTCTGCTGGATTACAGCCACTGTTCTAGAGAGAATGTTGGGTGAAGCAGAGAGTGGAGAGATCCCCAAGACTCTGACTCAAATGTACACACACTTCCTCATCATTCAGACAAACATCATCAGAGAAAAATACTCAAAGAAGCAGGAGAGTGATGAAGAAATGCTTCTTAAACTGGGACAACTGGCTTTTCAGCAGCTGAAGAAAGGGAACCTGATCTTCTATGATGAAGACCTGAGAGAGTGTGGTATTGATGTGACAGAAGCAGCAGTGTACTCAGGTGTGTGTACTCAGATCTTCAGAGAGGAGTTTGGGCTTCACCACAGTAAAGTGTACTGCTTTGTTCATCTGAGCATTCAGGAGCATCTCGCAGCTCTGTATGTGCACCTGACCTTCATGAAGGAGAAGAGAAATGTTCTGATACAGAATCAGGGTTATAACAGGTGGATGAACACTAATACAATCTCAGATGTACACATCAGTGCTGTAGATCAGACTTTACACAGTCAGACTGGACATCTGGATCTTTTCCTTCGCTTTCTTCTGGGTCTCTCACTGGAGTCCAATCAGAAACTCTTACATGTTTTAGTAACACAGACAGGAAGTAACCCTCAGAGCACACAGGAAACAGTTCAGTACATTAAGAAGAAGATCAGTGAAGATCCTCCTACAGAGAAATCCATCACTCTGTTCCACTGTCTGAATGAACTGGGTGATGATTCTCTAGTGGAGGAAATCCAACACTACCTGAAATCTGGAAAACAAAGTGAACTTTCTTCTTCCCAGCTTTCTGCTCTGGTGTTTGTGTTACTGACATCAGCACAGGAGCTGGATGAGTTTGACCTGAGTAAATATTTCAGTACAGATAAGATAACAGAAAAAGTTGTTCTGAAGATGATGCCTGTGATTACAGCATCCAGTAAAGCAATGTAAGTAAATGTGAATATAACTGTTCTACTGTTACAGTGTTAGAGAGAAACTGAACACACTCTAATATGGACTTTGGGATGTTCTGACCTGAAGGTGATACAGAGTGGAGTTCATGTAAATAGATAAATTAGGGAATAAAAACTGCATTAATAAATGAATGATACTGAAGTGCAGCTATTAAACATGTAGAAGCAGGTGATTACATTTGAGGGAGTTTTGTAGTTTTGTAGTTATGACTTATCTTAATATCTTACAATAATGATGAAGTTAATGCAGGTTTTATGTTGGATGTTTGATGTATATTAAACACACCTGTGTACCAGACATAAAGAACCATGTTTACTGCAGTAATGACAAATTCTAATCCCCAAAAAGTTTTTATTCATTATTAACTTTTATTTGTGAGGTGGAAATGGTCTTTTATAGGAAACTGACTTTAAAAAGTTTTATACTCGTTAGAGGAAACATTTTTATAATAATAATAATAATAATAATAATAATAATAATAATAATAATAATTAGAGAGAATTCGACTCTAGAGGCAGGAGGAAGCATCAATATAAAGAAGAGACTGTTGGACTTGGACAGAGTAGATTTTGAACCTATAAGGGGAACTTTTGAGAATTTTGAGAAAGTTGGAGGAAAACTAAAGGTTTATTTCATTTAAACAATAGTTGAGACACGAGTGTGGAAGAGCAGAGTCACGTTTTATGGACATATAAAATACACTGCACTAAATTATAAACACATTTTTCATGAGCTGAACACAAAGATTTCAGACTTTTTCTATGTAAACAAAAGGCCAATTTCTCTCACATATTGTTCACAAATCTGTCTAAATCTGTGTTAGTGAGCACTTCTCCTGTTGGGAGACAATCTGTCCACCTCACAGGGGTGACGTCAAGATGCTGATTAGACATCATGATTATTACACAGGTGTGCTTTAGGCTTGTCCACATAATAAACTCTAAAATGTGCAGTTTTACTGTATTGGGGGTCTGATGGGGTCTGAAATCCAGTCAGTATCTGGTGTTACTACCACACACATCTCCTTCACATAGAGTAGATCAGGTTGTTGATTGTGACCTGTGGAATGTTGGTCCACTCGTCTTCATTGTCTGTGTGAAGTTACTGGATTTTGGCAGGAACTGGAACAGCTCATTGTCCTCTTTTTACACTCATGTAAGTTCTTTTGAGTGACAGCTGATGTTGAGTTTCTTCTCAACCCTGTGCCCACCCTGTTTTACCCAGGACCACCTACTGTTCACTATCTGACAGGAATGTTGTGTTCAGTGTTAATTATACTTTATATAATAAAATCTGTAGATGAAGAGTGTGTTATTGTGTCTCTATACAGTTTGTATAGGTGTGATGTCTCAGATGAAGACTGTGCTGCTCTGACTTCAGCTCTGAGATCAAACCCCTCACACCTGAGAGAACTGGATCTGTCCCATAATAATCTAGGAGACTCAGGAGTGAAGCTTCTCTCTGCTGTACTGGAGAATCCTCACTGTAAACTGGAGACACTGGGGTAAGATCATCTATTAAAACATTAATAATAAATCATGGTCTAATCTTCATCCAGGTCGTAATAATAGATAAACACATTGTGTATAAATAAAACACAGTCACAGTTGTTCTTGTCAATACTGAATAAACCATTTACACTTTCACTGTCTGGGGTTAAAAAATACACCAATGAACTAACAACTTCTCCAAACACTAATTAGAGTCTGACCCTGTTTTAGGTCTGATTACTGACAGTCTGATCTTCTCAAGAAACATCTGTTCATGTGAACTCGGATTAAAACAGCTGTGACTGTTTTATTTATACAGGATGTGTATATTTTTACATTTATATTTTATTTCTCACATTTTATTTATGTGTAAAATAAAACCTGGCTGATGTCTCAGTGTTGTGTATGAAAGTCCAGAAAAAGTCCAAGTTCTAGTCTTATGTGTTGTCCTGGTCTGTAAAGTGTGTGTTACTCAGTCCACAATAATACACACTGTCTACAGTCAGGGTCGACACTCGAGCCCCAGTAAAATGTTCCTGATAAATCAGTGTCTGATGATGTAGATTACAGTAGATATGTCTGAAAATAGGCTTCGTCTTCATCACACATTAATATTTACATCATGGTTTAAAACATGAAGACTGAGTGTAATGTTAGCTGAAGGGAAAATATCCTGTACCCTTCAGTCGTAAGCCACGCCCATCATAAGCCACGCCCATCATAAGCTACGCCCATCATAAGCTACGCCCATCACTGTGTCCCAGTCTTCTTGTTGTGCCCCACCCACTTATTTCAACAAACAAATGAATGAATAAATAAATAAATCCTTTGTTGGGGTTTTTGGCAAATAACTAAATAAATAGATAAACAAATAAATAAATAAATGTGTTTTCAGGTTTCTGTAAAATTCTTGTGTGCCTGTGATGAAAGTGATTAAACACTAGAAACGTCCCTGTGTACAACCAGTGAAGAGTGTGTCATTGTGTCTCTATACAGGTTGTATGAGTGTGATGTCTCAGATGAAGGTTGTGCTGCTCTGACTTCAGCTCTGAGATCAAACCCCTCACACCTGAGACACCTGGATCTGTCCTGTAATAATCTAGGAGACTCAGGAGTGAAGATTCTCTCTGCTGTACTGGAGAATCCTCACTGTAAACTGGAGACACTGAGGTAAGATCATCTCTCTGAGCATCACATGACCTTCTCCTCAGTAAGACACATTCTCTAATAGTGAGACTGAAGCAGAAGTTTTAGGTTCATCATCAATGTCCTGAGGAGGAAGATTGTTTCTTTTCACTGCACACTGATGATTTCTCACAGACTCTGATGTAACTGCAATGTGTCTGAAATTACTGTGAAATTTACTAAAACATTGGAACTAATGACACAAACTGGAGCTGGGACACAAACTAAATGTACTGTGTGAGCTGCAGGGTTTAAAAGCAGCACTGACATGGAAATGATGGAAATAAATAGAACTTGGAGACTAAACTTACACAAGAGTCTCTGGTCAGCTCACACTATCAGAATATAGAATTGATGGATTTACCCTCCACCAGGGGGCAGAAGGGCTGCATGATGAAGGTTAAAATGATCATCAAGAGGCAGTTATCTGTCAGCTATCAGCTTTTTTATTTCACTTATAAACAGAAGAGAAATAAAGAAGTTCTGTGTATTATAATATAAGAAGATGTAAAATTGTGTTCAGTGTACAAGTGGGTCTGTTTTACACTCTAACTGTTATAATAAAATTAAATTGTAATAAGACCCCACTGTAGAAAACAGAATGATTCAGAGCTGAATGAACTAAACCTACACTATACATGTCAGTATTTGTACTATACATTTGTGTTGTCAAGGTTTTAGTTAGAAACACAAGTCTATCAACATGATCCAGCTTTAGTGAGGACCACAAGAGAGGAACAATATTCCCCCAGTACTAAAAGCCCTCTCTGAAGGGGAACCTACACCTGACCTAAATGATATTAAAAACTGGACACTGCTGAGTTTGTTATTCAGAGATTATAAATTACTCCCCAAGGTTTTGGCCAACAGACTGAGTGAAGTGTTAGAACAAGTCGTCCATCGTGATCAGACAGATTGTGTCCCAGGAAGATGAATGTTTATAATATTTCTGTTATCTGGGATCTTTTAGATATCAGTAAGAGTCTTAACCAGATTTTGGTCTAGTGTCAGTAGACCTAGAAAAGACTTTTGACCGAGTCGAACACAACTATTTATGAATGTGTTCACAGCATTTAGTTTTAGTCCTGATTTTGTTTCCATGATAAAGGTTTTGTACAGTGATGTTGAAAGTCTACTGAAAGTTAATGGTGACTTATGTGGTTCCTTATAAAGTTTATAGAGGTGTTATAAAGGTTGTGTCTTGTCTGGTGTGTTGTATACTTTAGTAATAGAAAGACTTTTAAACAAGTTAAGAACAGATTTGTACTGATTATATATTCTGAAGTTCACAAACCTGTTTATCAGCTGATGATGATGATGATGATGATGATGATGATGTTTTAATTAAATCAGAGGTAAGTTTGATGTTGGAAATATTAAAACAATTTAAAAACATCTCTGTTACAAAAGTAAAGTGATATAAATGTAAACCCATGGATGTCCATATTGTTTACAGAGTTAAAGTGTTTCATGCCTTTCTGCAGTGTAATAGATGAACATTTATTGTGTTCTAGTCTATTTGATGTGAGGAAACTTTCTCACTAGAAATCTTTATTTGTGGTTTCTGTCACAATTATTTATTTAATAAATCTGACAATATTTTAGTTATTGTAATAAAGGGTTTTATATGTGTTGATGAAGAGTGTGTTATTGTGTCTCTATACAGTTTGTGGCAGTGTGATGTCTCAGATGAAGGCTGTGCTGCTCTGACTTCAGCTCTGAGATCAAACCCCTCACACCTGAGACACCTGGATCTGTCCTGGAATAAACTAGGAGACTCAGGAGTGAAGCTTCTCTCTGCTGTACTGGAGAATCCTCACTGTAAACTGGAGACACTGAGGTAAGATCATCTATTAAAACATTAATAATAAATCATGGTCTAATCTTCATCCAGGTCGTAATAATAGATAAACACATTGTGTATAAATAAAACACAGTCACAGTTGTTCTTGTCAATACTGAATAAACCATTTACACTTTCACTGTCTGGGGTTAAAAAATACACCAATGAACTAACAACTTCTCCAAACACTAATTAGAGTCTGACCCTGTTTTAGGTCTGATTACTGACAGTCTGATCTTCTCAAGAAAGATCTGTTCATGTGAACTCGGATTAAAACACAGATTTTGTTGAGATGTGAAACAGAGAAAAGTTACAGAAAACATTGACATTAATATTTTATTTCTCACATACACAACCATACACAGTACGACACGTAGTGACATGTTTTTAATCTGTCTGTGATTTAAACATCAAATAAAATAGAATAATAAAAAAGAAACTAGAATAAAAATAGAATAGATGTAACAAATAGAAATGTAAGGATCAGTTTAATGGAGTGTAAAAATAAATGTGAATATGGATCAGTGGCAGAACAATGTGAGTGTTTTAATAAAGTTCAGATGTGTTAAATACTGCAATATATGAAATATGTTCTGTGTAAAATAAAATCTGGCTGATGTCTCAGTGTTGTGTATGAAAGTCCAGAAAAAGTCCAAGTTCTAGTCTTATGTGTTGTCCTGGTCTGTAAAGTGTGTGTTACTCAGTCCACAATAATACACACTGTCTACAGTCAGGGTCGACACTCGAGCCCCAGTAAAATGTTCCTGATAAATCAGTGTCTGATGATGTAGATTACAGTAGATATGTCTGAAAATAGGCTTCGTCTTCATCACACATTAATATTTACATCATGATTTAAAACATGAAGACTGATTGTAATGTTAGCTGAAGGGAAAATATCCTGTACACTTCAGTCATAAGCCACGCCCATCATAAGCCCCGCCCATCATAAGTTACGCCCATCAAAAGCTACACCCAGCACTGTGTCCCCGTCTACTTGTTGTGCCCCACCCACTTATTTTGACAAATGAATAAATAAATAAATGCTTTGTTGGGGCTTTTGGCAAACAAACAAACAAACAAACAAATAAATGTGTGTTTTCAGGTTTCTGTAAAATTCTTGTGTGCCTGTGATCAAAGTGATTAAACACTAGAAACGTCCCTGTGTACAACCAGTGATGAGTGTGTTATTGTGTCTCTATACAGGTTGTGTAAGTGTGATGTCTCAGATGAAGGCTGTGCTGCTCTGACTTCAGCTCTGAGATCAAACCCCTCACACCTGAGAGAACTGAATCTGTCCTATAATAAACTAGGAGACTCAGTAAAGAAGCTGCTGTCTGATCTTAAGGATGATGAACATTACAAACTACAGACAGTGATGTGAGTAATGACCTGTTAATAAAAGTTTACCCTCATTATCATTACACATTGATACACATCACATTTCTCTTCGATAACTTTCACATTATCAGGTTAGAAAATGTCACTATATTCTGTTTAATCAGGATTTTTCTAACGATTCTCTTTAATGCTGTTTTGTGTTCAGTAAAGTGTGTTGATGTAAAATTCATGTGAAGGCAGAAAACAGGGATTCAGACAGTCTACAAAAAGTCACCAATGAGTTGATGAGAGTGATTGTTAATGAACATTGTGTCTTCTGTCATTCCTGTAAAATTCACCTGAGTTTGTTCTTAAAGTCTGCACTTAAATATAAATGTAGAACAAGATCTAAATGACACAGTAGTGTTTGTTATATAAAAAAGCTCCTGTGATTGGATAAGAGCAGTGATGTGATGGGTAAAGATCTGCTCATTATCCTGTTAGAACTTGTGGAAGTTCTCATTTGTTCTAGTTAAATGTTAGAACACAGATGTTAGTAAGAATGAAGAAATGTTGAATGATTCATTATAAACAGGAGATGATGATGTTTCTGTTGGAGCAGAGATGATTACATGCTGTTGGTCATGAAGTACCACAGTCCACTTTGTGCTGATTAATTCACATCTTTTTCTTTCATATTCAGCTTCTAATGAATATCTGTGTGTGATGAAGACTCCAGTGTTCCTGCATTACCATGATGGAGAATAGAGAACATGTTTATTAACACATCACTCATTTAGTTCTAACACATTAAACACACACAGAGACGTGAGAAGTGTGTGTTCATCGTGTACAGTGAATCAGACTAAACACAATTCTACACTGAGTTTATAATGACCTCTGATCCCTGGATAAAATTCCCTGGACCTCAATCCCATCAAAACCAGAGGGATTATTTGTAACAGCAGGTGAAAATCCACATGAACTCGAGCTGAACCCTGTTCATTTTACTGTTTGTGTCATTTATTATGTGTTTATTATTGTGATATAATTTACACTTTTTACACATGTAAACTTATAGCTATATTAGTCACGATGACATAAAGGCGAGTGAGGATCCAAATGCAGTTTAACCTTTTATCAATCCAGAACAAGAAGCAAGCAACAGATAAACAGGCAAAAACAGGGCAGAACACTGAGCAGAACAGGGAACAGGAACAGAGACATAAACAGACAACATACCACAACGACTAACATCAGGGACGTGAACAAAGAGCAGAGACAATCAGAGACAAAGACAAAACACCTGGGGAAGAGATTGAGTGCAATTAGTGTCCATGGTAACAAATGAGTGGGCGGGGCCAACAATTAACAGCAGGGAGTGACAGCAGACAGAAACGGGGCAAAACACAGACAGACTCATTACTATATTACTGGGTACATAACTAACATTATATTGTATAAAGGCACTTAAATGTCTTGTAGAAATACATCATACATTTAGAAGGAATGAATTACATC
>NC_062535.1:332526-392526 GCF_022655615.1 Tachysurus fulvidraco
AATGCTTCGGTACCTTTTTCCAGACGGCAGGAGGGTGAAGAGTGTGTGTGAGGGGTGTGTGGGGTCATCCACAATGCTGTTGCCTTTGCGGACGCAGCGTGTGGTGTAAGTGTCCATGATAGAGGGAAGAGAGACCCCAATGATCTTCTCCGCTGTCCTCACTATCCGCTGCAGGGTTTTGCGATCCGAGATCGTACAGTTCCCAAACCAGACAGTGATGCAGCTGCTCAGGATGCTCTCAATGGTCCCTCTGTAGAACATGGTCAGGGTTGGGGGAGGGAGATGTGCCTTTCTCAGCCTTCGGAGGAAGTAGAGACGCTGCTGGGCTTTCTTGGTGATGGCGCTGGTGTTGAGTGACCAGGTGAGGTTCTCCGCTAGATGAACACCCAGAAATTTGGTGCTCTTGACGATCTCTACAGATGATCCGTCGATGTTCAGCGGAGAGTGGTCGCTCTGTGCTCTCCTGAAGTCCACAACCATCTCTTTAGTTTTGTCCACATTCAGAGAAAGGTTGTTGGCTCTACACCAGGCAGTTAGTTGTTGCACCTCCTCCCTGTATGCTGACTCGTCGTTCTTGTTGATGAGACCCACCACGGTCGTGTCATCGGCGAACTTAATAATATGATTCGATCTGTGCATTGCTGCACAGTCGTGAGTCAGCAGAGTGAACAGCAGTGGACTGAGCACGCAGCCTTGAGGAGCTCCAGTGTTCAGTGTGGTGGTGCTGGAGATGCTGTTCCCGATCCGGACTGACTGAGGTCTCCCAGTCAGGAAGTCCAGGATCCAGTTGCAGAGGGAGGTGTTTAGTCCCAGCAGGCTCAGCTTCCCAATCAGGTGCTGAGGGATGATTGTATTGAATGCTGAACTAAAGTCTATGAACAGCATTCGTACATAAGTGTCCTTATTGTCCAGATGGGTGAGGGCTAAGTGGAGGGCTGTGGTAATGGCATCGTCTGTGGAGCGGTTTGGACGATACGCGAACTGTAGGGGGTCAAGTGAGGGTGGTAGCTGGGTCTTGATGTGCCTCATGACGAGCTTCTCGAAGCACTTCATAACTATGGGTGTGAGTGCAACGGGACGATAGTCATTGAGGCAAGACACTGTAGACTTCTTTGGGACAGGAACGATGGTGGTAGTTTTGAGGCACGTAGGAACAACGGCGCTGCTCAGGGAAATGTTGAAGATGTCCGTAAAGACATCCGCTAGCTGTTCCGCACATTCTCTGAGCACCCTGCCAGGAATGTTGTCTGGTCCAGCAGCCTTCCGTGGGTTAACTCTGCATAGAGATCTCCTCACGTCGGCCGTGGATAGACAGAGTACCTGGTCGTCGGGACGAGGGATGGTCTTCCTTGGCGTAACGTTGTTCTGTACCTCGAACCGAGCGTAGAACTCGTTCAACGCGTCTGGGAGGGAGGCGTCGCTATCACAAGCAGGTGAAGCTGTCTTGTAGTTTGTGATCGCCTGTATGCCCTGCCACATGCGCCGGGTGTCTCCGCTGTCCTGGAAGTGGCTGTGGATTGTCTGGGCATGTGCACGCTTTGCCTCTCTGATGGCTCGGGACAGTTTGGCCCTTGCTGTTCTTAGGGCCACCCTGTCCCCTGTTCTGAAGGCTAGGTCCCTAGACCTCAGCAGAGCACGCACATTAGCATTCATCCACGGCTTCTGGTTGGGGCGTGTAGTGATGGTCTTGGAAACGGTCACGTCATCAATGCACTTGCCGATGTAACTGGTCACTGCTGACGTGTACTCCTCCAAGTTGACGGAGTCGCCGTTGGTTGCAGCCTCCCTGAAGATATTCCAGTCAGTGCACTCAAAGCAGTCCTGAAGAGCAGAAGTGGCTCCTGCTGGCCAGGTTTTCACCTGCTTCAGAACCGGTTTTGAGCGTCTGACGAGTGGTCTGTATGCAGGAATTAGCATAACAGTGATGTGGTCTGAGTAGCCGAGGTGGGGGCGGGGCTCCGCACGGTACGCGCCGGGAATGTTTGTGTAAACAAGATCCAGCGTGTTTTCACCTCTCGTAGCAAAGTCCACATGCTGATGGAATTTAGGGAGCACTGACTTAAGATTTGCATGGTTGAAATCTCCGGCGATGATAAAAAGTCCGTCGGGGTGAACATTCTGTAGGTCGCTAATAGCTCCGTATAGCTCACTTAGCGCCTCTTTAGCATTAGCGCTAGGAGGAATGTAAACTCCGACAATGTAAACAGTAGTAAATTCCCGTGGTAAATAAAATGGTCTGCATCTAACAGTCACAAACTCTACTGACGATGAGCAGTAAGTAGAAACAAGCACAGAGTTCTTGCACCATTCCGTGTTGATATAAACACACACACCACCACCGCGAGTCTTACCGCAAAGAGCTGCATTTCTGTCGGCTCTAAATGAAGTTAGCCCGTCCAGCTGAATGGCGGTGTCCGGAACTCTGTCGCTGAGCCACGTCTCCGTGAAAACAAACACACAGCAGTTTCTAACCTCTCTCCGTGTAGAGCGTTCGAGTCGGATGTAGTCCAGTTTATTGTCCAGGGAGCAAACGTTGGATAGTAGAATGGATGGGAGAGCCGGCCGGCTAGGGTTTGTTTTTAGCCTAGCACGGACGCCCGCTCGCTTACCACGCTTCCGCTTCCTCGCGAACCGCTTTCGGCGTCCCCTCCCCTGGTCTCTGGTATCAGGCGACACCGGGGACTGGAGGCCTGGTCTCCGCAGCAAGCCGAGGTCACGAAGCCTAACCAGTACATCATCGTGCAGGTTGGTTGTTACACGATTTCTGTACTTTATTAGGTCCTGGTGTTTGTATACATGTTTGTATACATGAACACCGCTGTCTCTGGCATCCATGTAGAAGCAATGGTCGGGCTCAAAACCGTAAATAAAAACTTAAAAACGTAATATGTGTGTGTGTGTGTGTGTGTGTGTGTGTGTGTGTGTGTGTGTGTGTGTGTGTGTGTGAAATGATCTGTGTTTTCTTGTGTTTGTATTTGAATGTAACAGGTGCTTTATGTGTGTGTGTGTGTGTGTGTGTGTGTGTGTGTGTGTGTGTGTGTGTGTGTGTGTGTGTGTGTGTGTGTGTGTGTGTTGTCTGTCACCACACAGAAATTACACTGTGTGTGTGTGTGTGTGTTTGTGTGTGTGTGTGTGTGTGTGTGTGTGTGTGTGTGTGTGTGTGTGTGTGTGTGTGTGGTGTTGAACAGTAAACACACAGCTGTCAGACTTAACAGTTGAATGAATTTTTCCTACTGTAAATGTGAATGTGTTCTACTACAACACACAACTGCATCAATCTCTGAGAAACTCTTGATGTTCTATGAGGATGTTTTTCGCCTACAGACGACTTGTGTGACTTTTTCTGCTTTAAAAGGCTTTAAAGCTTCTGAAACTCATATCACCAGATTACAAACACAGCCTTCTTCACCTTAGAAATATCACCAAGCTGAGAAACATCCTGTCTGTATCTGATGCTGAGAAGCTAGTTGATGCCTTCATGACCTCTAGACTGGACTATTGTAATGCATTACTAGGTGGTTGTCCTGCATCTTTAATAAATAGGTTACAGTTAGTCCAAAATGCAGCTGCCAGAGTTCTCACTAGGACAAGAAAGTATGACCTTTAACCCCAATGTTATCATCTCTACACTGGCTACCTGTTAAGTTTAGAACTGATTACAAACTGCTGCTACTTACGTACAAGGCTCTTAATGGTTTAGCTCCCATGTATCTAACTAGTCTTCTAACACGTTACAATCCTTCACGCTCTCTGACATCACAAAACTCAGGACTTCTGCTAGTTCCCAGAATATCTAAGTCTACTAAAGGTGGTAGAGCGTTTTCTTATTTAGCTCCCAAACTTTGGAATAGTCTTCCTGATAGTGTTCGGGGCTCAGACACACTTTCCCAGTTTAAATGTAGATTAAAAACTCATCTCTTTAGTCAGGCGTACACATAATACATCCCATAATACTGTGCACTATTACATCTGACCAAATGCACATTATCATCTAGTGCTGGTTAATATTATAAACAGCTGCTACATTAATTCCTCTCCACTGCTTCTCTCTCTACCATCACGAGGCATCCAGACATTGTACCAGCTCTGATCGTCTTGATTTTGGACGTCCACTGAGATGAGGACGACTCTGTGAGGATCCTGAGACATCTACAGATCTACCAGCTCCAGTTGAACTCTGCTATACTAAAGAGGAGATGTGAACTCCATGTGATCTTTGAGGACAACAACCTCCTCATCACTACAACATTTATCAGACTGTATATATATAATCACACCCCCAGTGTCACCCAGATGAGGATGAGGTTATATAATCACACCCCCAGTGTCACCCAGATGAGGATGAGGTTATATAATCACACCCCCAGTGTCACCCAGATGAGGATGAGGTTATATAATCACACCCCCAGTGTCACCCAGATGAGGATGAGGTTATATAATCACACCCCCAGTGTCACCCAGATGAGGATGAGGTTCCCCTTTGAGTCTGGTTCCTCTCAAGGTTCCTTCCTTTACCATCTAAGGGAGTTTTTCCTCCCCACAGTCACCTGAGTCACCTCAGACTTGTTCATTGGGAGATAAATACATACACATTTAAATATTAATCTTGAATTTCTGTATTATATTAATCTTTATATTATTCTTTATAATAACCTTCTGCTCTATGTTTATGTTCTGTGAAGCTGCTTTGAGACGATGTCTATTGTAAAAAGCGCTATACAAATAAACTTAAATTGAATTGAATTGTCTGAGCAGGTCCATGATAGCATTGAGTCCCCATCAGCTGAACACTTTTCGGTCATCATGCTCAGTCCTGAAGAGCGGAGGTGGCTCCAGCTCTGGTTCTCACCTGCTTTAGAAGTGGTATGGAGCATACATGAGTGCTCTGTGTTCTGGAATTAGGTTCATGTGGTTTGAGTAGCTGAGGTCTGGTAGACGCTGGGGATGTGTATGTAAATTCATTTAGAGTTCCTACGGTAAATAAAGTGTACGTTTACTCTCCAAATCTTATCCATAAAGGGTTTAGGTTTTTATCCCAACCACACTGGAGCCACATCTGAGTCCTCCTGTTTAATCAGTTGATCTGAGCTTTTATGAACATCTGGAGGATGCCAACGCTTTCCACAGAAGATCGGACACATCTGATGTCAGAGATGTTAACGTTATGTTAATTAGATCACAGAGTTTTAGCGCATGATGTTTTTAATCTTATGATAAATTGAAGCCTTATAACGAGTCGTTATGCCCAACACAGTGGGAACGCTCTTGTTGTAGGGAGTTTCTCTGCAGTTCCAGCTGTTATTCTACAGAAGTGACCATCGATGTGTTGGCGATCATCACTGTCTGTGATTTATGTGGTTATGTAACAACAACAACAACAACAATAACAACAATAATAATAATCATCATCATCATCATCATCATCATCGTCCCTCATTTTAAATCACAAACATTGCTCTGATCTTTTCCATTTTAGTTGTATGGCTTTTTCTTAAAATAGTACGATTTTATTCCTTAAAAATTGGTACCAAAAACATTAGATTAGTTTTATATCAGCTATAAATACCCGAATAAAGACAAACAGATTAAACACGTGTGTAATCATCGATAGTGTGAAAGTTTTAGCTAAAGGAGGACTTTTAGTTTGAAAGCCGCGGACTAACCGGAAGCTCATATGACGTGTACATGTTAAAGTACGCCGAACATTTTGGGGATCTTTATGTCATAACTCCGTCCGTTATTCGGTGATTACTGTCTGTAGATCAGCGGTATGGTGATGATGCGCGCCGCTCAGTATAGAGTCTGATGTCGGTAGATCAGATGACCGACTATGGCTGAGCTTCACGCGCAGGTAGCATCAGACCCTCTGCCCTGTAAATACCCCTGTGACCCCGGGCTAGGGTTCGGGTTCGGGTTCGGCTTTATTCTGCCGCATGTTAGTACCGAGGGCCACTTAATGATCCGCTTGTGTAGAAGCGCGTGTTTTTATTCTCCTTTATGATACTAAATAAAAGCTGGATCCTAATAATGTGTGTGTTTATTCACATGGTGAGGATTAGTTCATGTGTTCACAGCGTTATAACGAGTTATAACAGCGATTCTAAACGTCTGTAATCATTAACATGGGTAAGGAGTCTCCAGTGTCAGTGCTGTGTTAAAGCTGGAGTTGTCAACAGGTCCCAGGTTGTTTAGGGGTCAGTAACACACTGAGATTCCTCTTTAATAGCTGATGGAACACCAGAGACTGTAACTGTAAAGGGATCGGTGAGAAATAATAAATAAAACGCTTTATTTTTTCTGCAGGAAGATCTTTCCAAAATGTCCTACAGAGAAAACTGGAAGTGAGTGTGTCTCGAATTCAGTGTTGTGTTTGTGTGTAATGTGTGAAGGCATCATGTCCAGTGCTGTAGACGTCCTGCTCTTTATGGTCTGTTTGTGTTCACGTCTCTATAGAGTACAGCATGAGCGACTGCATGTGCAGCACCGTGGTCATGAGGCCATGCACGCTGAGATGGTCCTGATTCTCATCGCCACACTGGTGGTGGCTCAGATTGTTCTGGTCCAGTGGAAACAAAGACACTGCAGATCTTACACAGTGAGTCTGTCTGCAGAACCGAGTGATTAGAAAAGGATTCAGGACTGAAGGAGCTTTGGTTTCTCCACACTGATCAAACCTTTGTGCTCTACATTTCTCATAAAATAAATCGTTTGGGGAAACTGTGATGTGTGTGTGTGTGTGTGTGTGTGTGTGTGTGTGTGTAGTTTGTGACCCTCCTACAGATGTGGGTGGTTCCTCTCTACTTCACTGTGAAGCTGTACTGGTGGCGTTTTTTGTCCACATGGGGCATGTTCTCCATCATCACCAGCTACATCATATTCA
This sequence comes from Tachysurus fulvidraco, assembly GCF_022655615.1. Classification (NCBI taxonomy): domain Eukaryota; kingdom Metazoa; phylum Chordata; class Actinopteri; order Siluriformes; family Bagridae; genus Tachysurus; species Tachysurus fulvidraco. Next base: position 339,407 of record NC_062535.1, read on the forward strand.
GAGCCACACGTAAACCTCTGTCTGGGAGAACACCCAGGTACCAAAACTGATCACTCTTTTACTGAACATCACTGACTCTTGTCATTCTTCTGCTGAGGTGAACATGTGATGAGCTGCTGGTGTTTTACAGGATGGTTTATAAATGGTTCCTGCTCATTTACAAGCTGAGCTACGCTGTCGGAGTCCTCGGATACCTGGCCATCATGTTTACTTTGTTTGGCTTCAATGTGTTTTTTAGGTATGTGCCTCACTGTGCATCACTGTCCCTCACTGTCCCTCACTGTGCCTCGTTGTGCCTCACTGTGCCTCACTGTCCCTCAATGTGCCTCACTGTCCCTCACTGTCCCTCACTGTGCCTCACTGTCCCTCACTGTGCCTCGTTGTGCCTCACTGTGCCTCACTGTCCCTCACTGTGCCTCGTTGTGCCTCACTGTGCGTCAGTGTCCCTTGCTGTCTTTTACTGTGCCTCAGTGTCCCTTGCTGTGCCTCAGTGTCCCTTGCTGTCCCTCGCTGTGCCTCGCTGTCCCTCACTGTCCCTCACTGTCCCTCACTGTCCCTCACTGTCCCTTTATTAGTCTGCTAGGGGGTAAAACCGAGCCATAAACTAAAACTAGTGACTGAATGAGTTCTTCATTAGAGTTACAAAGTAAAAATCTGATCTCATGTAAGACTTTATTATTAATCTGTGTGAATATTAATGATGTCAGTGTAAATCTGGGGTTTATTTTGTTGGACACGTCTGATGAGTTGGACACGTCTGATGAGTTGGACACGTCTGATGAGTTGGACACGTCCGATGAGTTGGACACGTCTGATGAGTTGGACACGTCTGATGAGTTGGACACGTCCGATGAGTTGGACACGTCTGATGAGTTGGACACGTCTGATGAGTTGGACACGTCTGATCTAAACAGATGATTAATATTCAGTATCATTGAGTTAAAGTGTCTGATCTGATTGGACAGGATCAGGGCAGAGGACTCGATGGATGTGGGCGTGGTCATGCTCTTCTACGGACTGTACTATGGAGTGATGGGACGAGACTTTGCTGAAATCTGCTCGGACTACATGGCGTCTACTCTCGGGGTGAAGACTCTTTATTTATAAACTGCTTCATGACCGTGAACTAAATCACACTTTACTTCACTTCAGGAAAACTTTTCTTTTTTAAGTTTGTTTGAGATCTCAGTGCTTTTCTATAAGATGAATAAAACACCAGAAGATAATCAGCTTGAGGATCAGCTTAAGGATCAGCTTAAGGATCAGCTTAAGGATCAGCTTAAGGATCAGCTTAAGGATCAGCTTAAGGATCAGCTTGAGGATCAGCTTAAGGATCAGCTTAAGGATCAGCTTGAGGATCAGCTTGAGGATCAGCTTAAGGATCAGCTTGAGGATCAGCTTAAGGATCAGCTTAAGGATCAGCTTGAGGATCAGCATAAGGATCAGCTTGAGGATCAGCTTGAGGATCAGTAGCTCTGATTTCCTCCTGACAGCGTGACCCCCAGTGTGTTCTTCCTCTCTGTGTTTAAGTGCAGTGTGTCATTACCTGAGTGTGTGTGTGTGTGTGTGTGTGTGTGTGTGTTTCAGTACTATAACCTGGGTGGAATGCCGTCTCGGAGCCTGTGCCATGATATCTGTGCTGTTTGTGGACAGAAGACTTTAGTGGAGGTGGATGAGGAGGGCGTGATGGAGGACACCTACCAGCTGTCCTGCAGTCATGTGTAAAGCTGCTGAAGCGTCTCGAGCGTTTCGGTCACATCTCACTCTAGAGCCTGAATTTAATTCTAATCTCGAGTCGAACTTTACTGACTCAGTGATGTGTAAATGTTATCATTCTGAGGGAGGTGACATCATCCGGACTCATGTTCATGTTGTTGGCTGACAGATTTCATGAGTTCTGTATTCGCGGCTGGTGCATTGTGGGTAAGAAGCAGACGTGTCCATACTGCAATGAGAAAGTGGACCTGAAGAGAATGATGAACAATCCGTATCCTTTAGCTCTGCTTTATTCCCTGATCCCAGTATTTTTATAGAATATCGTGTTGTGAAATTTCGTGTTTGTTTATTGAGGAGTTTTCGTCTTAACCGCGATCTCCAGCTGGGAGCGAACACACGTCCTGTACGGTCAGCTGCTCGACTGGCTCAGGTACCTGGTTGCCTGGCAACCGATCATCATCGGCTTCGTGCACGGGATCAATTTTTCACTTGGTCTGGAGTGAAGTGTGATGAAGAGTCGTCAAAAAGTGTTCGATTGTGTGCTATTTTATTATTTATTTATAAACTATAAGTTAATGTAGATGATGTCGTCATTTAGTTATCTGATAAACAACATGACGGCCGTGAAAAAAGCCTGAGACATTTATCATTTGTAATAATGCGCAAAATCAGCAGCCGAATCACACACACACACACACACACACACACACACACACACACACACACACACACACACACACACACGTGCCTGTATAATGTGTGTGTGTGTGTGTGTTTGTGTGTGTAAAAGATCTCGGTTTGATTTGGATCAATCAGTGTTGGTTGCCGATGGCGACATCACAGATGTCGTATTGTGTGTGTGTGTGTGTGTGTGTGTGTGTGTGTGTGTGTGTGTGTTGTCGTTATTGCTCAGAAATCCGTTGTGTAAGTCTGCGGGTTGTGAGCAGTTGTGTGACAGGAAGTTTGTTGAATCTGATTGATCTGATCAGACGTTCACATGTCTGATGGAGCTGCAGTATAAATTGATCCCTTCGTCACTTCATTAATGTCTCTGGAGTTTTTCCTGCTTTCTGAAGGCAGCGTGTGTTTAAGGTTGTTGTTTGGTTGATGATTAATTTTAGTCTTAATGATCGATTTATTGTAATTTCTCCTGATTTTTGTCGAGTTTTTGTGTATTTACTTTTCTCCTGCTTATTAAATAAAATATTAAATAAAAACCAGAATGTAAATGTCACAAAAAAGTGTAAAGATGCACAAACATTTCTGCAGTTAATTCTAATATTTTAATCGTCTTTAGCATCGTGACTTTTTTATTATGACACCAGCATGAAAGTTTTACACACAAGCGAATCTCCATGAAGCAAAAATTAAATTCATTAATGTCATTTCTGGTAAAAATAATGTTAAAGCTTTTTTTTTATTTTAAATACAGAACACAAACATTCAAGTGGAATTTTAAATAATCCGTTAAATAACATTCCTAGCTTGATTTTTGTCATCAGTACAAATGAAACTGTACAACAGCAAACATCCAAACAGCTGGAACAAAAACAGAGGCAGGATTTTCACCTGAAAGCAGAAATGAGAAACACGCTTTGTGTTAAAGTGACGATTTACTGTTACTATAGAAACGTATCGAGTGAATTCGGTCGTCTGTTCTATTATCGAGTTAAAACATCACGTAGGAAATGATGTCATATAGAGCTGTAGATGTGGATGTAGTGTATCACAGGTGGAGAAAAACCTACAGGAGGAAACTCAATCTGCAACAAACTAGAAAAACTCACCGCTTTTCTCTGAAACGTTAGTTAAGATAAATACATAAATATAGAGTTTTTTCCCTTTTAAATATTTGAAAATAAAAATAGAGGCCTGGCATCTGCTAGTGAAGTCCTGACGAAGGCGAGAGGACGGTGATGATGTGGATCAGCTGGACTCGGAGCTGACGTCTGGGACACCATCACCGTTTCCTCTATTAGTTTAGATTTTATTTACTAAGTGCAGCAGGGAAAGGCTTTAACGTGCAGCTCGAATTAAACAGGTGAAGTTTGTTTACAGCTAAACTTTAAATAGTGTGATTAAGTTCAGTTCAGTCAGACGGAACAGTGACGGAGAACCTTACTGAAGTTCTGTGATGTTGCTCACATGCATGGAGCAGAACGGAGTAAAGATCGAGCAAATGGACTTCGATTACAGACACATGCTCGTCCCATCTCAAAAACTCTCCCACGACGCAGCTGATATTTGAGCGGCTTTTAAATAAAGGTGTGGTCACATTAAAGGTGTGGTCACATTAAAGGTGTGGTCACATTAAAGGTGTGGTCACATTAAACCTCCCATTTAAATGTCTGCAGCTCTGCAGTACGCTTCTGTGGGTTAGCGCTCGTCTGTTACTCCTCAGTAATGAGGCAGGTGGAAGCCGAACCCAGACGTGTAAACAAAAGAATATCGATAAGAGAAAAGATGAGATAATTTACAGTAAAGTAGACGATGAATATGACGATGTTTTAGAATAATCATTAAGTGAATGAAATAAAGTATTCCTTTAAATTTAATCTGTATCTTCGCAGCAACGTGTAGAAAGTTGGCGAGATTTTGGACGCAATACGCAGACGATACGATTCTGTGTGAACGGAACAGAAGCTAAATGTGACCACACTTTAACTTTACAAACCTCCCAAAATCCATCTGATTTCACTGACCATAATTATACAAAACATTCAGGTCACATGGATGTGTTCCTGCAGAAAGGAGGCAGTTAGCACAGGAGAGTTAGCGTGACGGATCTGCAGCAGAAGTGCAAGAGGGAGAGACAGAACTATGAAGCACTGAATCACTGAAGGTAACGGTACACCTTAAAACAGTGATTTCCGGAGTCGGCCACGACAACGTGGCCATCAGAGGTCAGGGCGAGACCCTGCGGCCCATAAAGAGGATCTGCCGCTGTGTTGATGTAAGACAGAAAAGAACCACTTCCATCAAACACCTGAGTGAACACAGGATGAGTGCACAGGTTATTCCACCGACATGGAGCAGGGAGTCGTATTTCATCCAGCATTTAAGCTCACAGATGTAAACATCTGCATGATTTAATACCTGTATGCGACTGTTCCCCCAGTCAGCTACGATGATGTTCCCGTTAATGTCCACTGCGACACCTGTGGGAGCGTTAAACTGTCCGTTTCCTTCACCGTTTGAACCGAATTTGAGCAGGAACTCCCCTTCAGCACTGAACACCTGTAAAGAAGAACAGAACCAAACAGGAGAAGGCACTTAATGCTGACCATCATCAGTGCTGTAGAGCTCCTGATCTACAGCAGCAGCTCGGAGTCAAAGTAAACCTTTAGTTTAATGTTTATTTCTCCTATTAACAGAGAAGCTGCTGAAGAACCCACTGTGTATATCTGCTGTAATGTGAGTGACAAAAAGAACTCGATCCGTTCATGTTACACAGTAAATGAACCTATACGTGGATAACAGTCAGCGAGTAGTTCTGCTTGTACAGCAGTGCAGCATCTCACAGCATGTCTTACATTGAGATGTTCTACAACATGCTCACTGCCAGTTACGGTCTTTATAGTTAGACTTTAAAGAGTTCCAGTTTCTCTGAGAATAACAACGTTGTAAAGTAAATAATAAGAGCTTTAACAAGATTAACGTTAGCTGAAGAACATTCTGTATCTTACCTTGACTGAATGATTGTGAAAGTCAGTGACAATTATTTCATTATTATTGTTGACTGCAGCAAAATGGGGTCCTAGAAAGACAAAGAGTGTACGATGAGCTGCATAAATATTGGCACCCTCAGGAATGTTGATGTGTGTGTTGACGTGTGTGTGTGTGTGTGCATGGTGATGTGGTTTCGTTTCATCACATGGAGAAGGGTGTATCACACCCAGTTCTCCTGACCTCCACATCCTCCACCACCCTGACCATGAAAAAGCGCTTACTGAGACAAGAATGAATGATGTGTTTTATTTATCTTCTTACCCGTCTTTAACAAAGGTGCCAATAATTCTGAAGCTGTCAAGACTTCACACAAATATATATTTAATTCAACTACATTAGATTTGTACTGTGTTTGTAACACAAAGTAATTTAATAGAAACCCGGGTGTAACTTTAGACCCCTGAGAAGCTCCATGGAAAACCCTCCTGAGGGACCAGACACACAACATACACACTGTGTGTTTTATTACCTGCAAACTGTTTGTCACCATTTCCTCTGCTGCCAAACTTGGTTACAAGTTTCCCACTGGGCTGGAAGATGAACACCATGCAGGCCTTGTTGTCCACCACGATAACGTGACCATTCTGATCCACAGAGACACCCTTAGGACCCATCAGCCTACCAGAACCCAGCTTAGCCTATGCAGAAAGAGCCATCAGTAAATGTTCCTTTTCTTCCACTGTTAGACAAACTGAAACCAGACTGAACTGATGCCCTGGACTGACAGATCTCCCATCTCTCCCATAACAGACCATCCTGCTTTCACAGCTAGGAATCTTGGGGATGTTAAAATAACACACGCCACTTTGGTCCAAACACATCTCAGTCTCCTCAGTATACAAGCTCCATGTTCCACATTTGCCTTGTTGTAGAAATAAACCTCCATCAGATATAGACCTTGGACCTGAGATAGACCTTGACCCTGAGATGTAACCATGTTCTTAATCTTAGTTTATCTGGAATAACATTAGACTGAAGACCTAAAGATTCACTCCTGGCTTTCAGCAGCAAAGACAGAGTTTTGAAAAAATCCCTGATTTTTGTAACATCTAAGAGCCAAAAGAGCAGCAAAGGCTCTATAATTAGGGCTCAGAGTACTGACCAGGGTGTGAATGTGAACTAAATCCCAGGACTTGCTGGTGAGTCATTTAACCCTCATGTGTACATGTAACTCAAAATCTCTCTCTGCTTTAATGTCCTGGGGTTAGGGTTAGGGTTAGGGTTCCTCACCAGGCTCCAGCTCGGGTTAGGGTTAGGGTTAGTATTAGGGTTCCTCACCAGGCTCCAGCTCGGGTTAGGGATAGGGTTAGGGTTAGGGTTCCTCACCAGGCTCCAGCTCGGGTTAGGGTTAGGGTTAGGGTTCCTCACCAGGCTCCAGCTCGGGTTAGGGTTAGGGTTAGGGTTAGGGTTCCTCACCAGGCTCCAGCTCGGGTTAGGGTTAGGGTTAGGGTTTCTCACCAGGCTCCAGCTCGGGTTAGGGTTAGGGTTCCTCACCAGGCTCCAGCTCTGTCTCCAGTGATACGGAGGTTTAAAGACAGAGATGCTTATTTAGATGTTAATTTGCAATTCCTGTCCAAATATTTCAGTACTCCTTTTTGTTCTCCTTAAACATGAGCCAAGCACTGAGCTTCTACAGCTTCCACACCCTGGTCCTGGAGAACCTGCTCCCCTGTTTTAGTCTTCCTGACTCATCTGTGTTGTACTCCAGGTTTTGCAGGACTAGCATGTTGTGTTATTGTCACATAAAAGGTATTATCACACTCACTTTGTATTTGCCATCACTGGAGAAGATGCTGACCCACTTGTTATCATAGTCAGCGATGATGATGTCACCATTGGGATGAACAGCGACACCAGTGGGCCTCTGCAGCTGCCCTGGCGTTCGCCCGCGAATTCCAAACCTGCTCTGAAACTCGCCCTCATTGGAGAAGATCTGAGCAAACAAAAAGGATATAACTACAAATTCAGGGACATTAAAGCAATTGAATCAAACTATTTATTGCATTTCAACATTTCTAGACTTGAGCACATATCGTAGTTGTTGGTTTGTACACCAGAAGACTTGTCCTAAACGTCCCCATAACATTCCTGTACACACAGAGGATTATGTTGCTATGAGGGTTGAAGATCTGCTCAGGGACACAAAGTTCAATACTGATCCAAGCAAAGGTAAATATTCACTGAAATGTCTGTAAATGCTAACAGTAGACGTTCATGTTCCGTCACGTAGCTATTAAAGATTCCAGTGTTTATACTGAGTCCTAATCACCTGCACACACTGATTATTACTGTCTGCAATCAGGATACTCCCTGGTGTAGCAGCTACACCCTGTAGATTGGTGAATTCACCTTTATTTCTTCCTTTTGTTCCTGTGGAATAAATAAATCACACATAAGAGACCAGACTGAAGGCTATAGCGATTTATACAGATCCTTTCTTCCTAATAACAATAACGAGTGAAAGCTGGTGATTTTTCTTCTTACCGATTCTAAAAATAAGATCATCTTCAATGGGATTTACTTTCTTCTTGGGTGTGCTGAACAAGCTCCCACCTCTCCGCACCCCCTTCTGTCGACTCCTGCTACCAGGGGACTTGGCACTCCGTCTCCTCGCACCACCATCACTGGAGCCCGTGGAAGCAGCGTTGGCCCCAGACGTGGTGGTTGGAGAATCGTCTGGAGAGTTGGTGACCTTCAGACGGAAGGGGCTTCCCTTGATGTGCTGATCATACAGTCTCAGTGCCAGACTGAAGTCCCCCTCCTTGTGCAACGTGTACAGGAACTCATACATGCCATTCTTATGGTCCAAAATCTCTCCATCCATGACACTGCCATCTGGTGTGAAGACTTCTCCTGAGATGACGGCATTGCCCGACTTACACAGGCCCCCTGACTTGTCTCTGGTTGTTATGATGACGGAGGTTGGCTGACCTACAATGCATTGCTCAAGGCCTTCTCCTGAAGCCTCAGTCTGACTGGCCACTGCGTTGGTGGTGATAATGGCACCCAGGTTGTGTATGGACTTGCGAAGTCCTTCTACTTCCATCATGAGCTCCAGCTGATCGTTCTCCTCAGGCTGGAGAGGAAGTCCCTGACTGGCCAGCTCACTCAGTCGCTCTCCAAAGTCTTTATGAGTCTGCAGAACAACAGCCTCACTTGCTCCATCCAATGCCTCTCCTGTCTGACTACAGTTACTGCAGATATCAGCCTCCTCTCTAAGCAGTGTCTCTAACTGTTTCTGTAGTACCTAAAACCATACAAACACATGAACCTTCAGCTTCAAGCCTTCTGGACAACTGAAATAAATAAACATAAATTCTATCATTTACTTGTAAATACAAAGTCCTGTGACTTGAGGAACTCCTCTGTGTTCTGCACAGTGTGCTTCTGCATGAATGAACAAAATGTTTGCATGCATTCATACACACCTTCTGCTTTAATCCATAGGTGACCTCTAACTCCATGAGAAGGACACTCTTACGTGTATCCAAGGTCTTGTGCAGCTCGCTAAAGGAAGAGTGAATATCCTCCTCGATAGAGTTCTTCTGAGAGCTTAGCTGCTGCAGAATATCTTTCAGCAACAGTACAGCATCTCTGATCTGGGGAAGTCTGTAGGATAAACAACCACTTCATCGTTCAGACAACTGACCAAGTTCCATACAACAGTGAAAGTCAGACGTCACTGCACTTTGGAGGAAACGAAGGTTTTAAACCTTAGAGAAAATAGTTTGTGAACAAGATACTTATAAATGATGTGCACCAGCATTGTGACGTTGTGTGTGAAGTGCACACACACCATATTGGGTCTTTAAATTATAATAACTGTAGCCCATCTTTCTGCTTGACACACAGTCTCTACACTGTACATTAGTAGGACGAGACCTCTTTAATGGGACACTTTATTACTCTTTATATGTCACTGTTAGATGGAATATAGTCTTTAAAATATCTAAGTAACCGCAGTCCTTTGGCCATAAACCACCGATGAGGAAGAAGGAGATTATCTTTAGTTTAATCCCTCTTTAGTTTAGTCAGGTATTATCTGGTCAGCCATAGAGGTCTCGATCTTTTCATAAAGAGGGTAGACTGTGTACAGGTTCACTTCAACACTGTGTTGGTGGGATGGAGGGAGCACCACAGCGTGAGGATGCTGCTTATCAGTAAGGAAACTGGCTTAAGATGGAGTTAAAAGCAAGAAGGATTCAGTTCCATAGAGTAACTGTACAAAATGTGGAAAAATAGAAGTGGAAGAATTTCAGGTTTTTGAAAGTCGGACCTGAGTCATACCTGTTCTGAGCTGCGTTTAGGCTCTCATGTAAAGCTGTTTGTTGTTGATCCACAATTTTTTGCAGTGAATCTGTCGGGTGGTCGGCATGTTCCCCGAATACACACTCCTCACACACAGCACTCTCACACAGCAGACAGTAAAATGCAAGGGCCTAAAAATATCAAATATAAAAATCACATAAATAATGTTCATGTCCCTGAGAGGTGTGCAGGCTCCTGTGGAACACTGCCTTTAAATCTCAGTTGTGTAAGTCAGAAGACTGCTTCAGAGGTTCGGAGGCAGGTAGTGGAAAGTTTTTCATCTATTTGAGGGCAAACTGATTTTTTTGTGTAAATGGAGGCCACAGCTGCGCTCTGGTACAGACTGAGCTCTATATCTAGGGCACAAATATCAGAGTCACAGGAGACTTAGTCTACAACTCCTTAACCATTAGAGTTACTATTGCTGTGTGTGTGTGTGTGTGTGTGTGTGTGTGTGTGTGTGTGTGTGTGTGTGTGTGTGTGTGTGCATGCTCCTACTTTTCCTTTATGTTGAGAGCAATCTGTTCCTTTTCCAGGAAAAGCCTCCAGAATGGTACATTCCTCACTGCTGCTGTCTGGAGAACCTTGCTGTGCCTCCATGTGGTTTGGAGGTTAAATTAGCACAGATCAGTGCAGATTAACGCAGACTAGCGCAGTCTGGGTGCAAAAGTGCAGACTGAAATCAGAATCATGAAGCAGAGATGTTGGTGTTAAATAAAGTCATCAGAATTTCAGCTGTAATACACAAGAGACCAAAAGTCATCAGTTCATTAACAGGTTTAAACAGTAACAGAGAAAGCAGGTGACTGTTGTGATGAAGTCACTTAAAGCTGTGAAAGTTCCAGTGTGTTGATGTGGATCCAATGTAACTGAAGTGTTTATTGGGTGGGAGGGGCTTACTTTCTCTTCCCTGTCAATCACGGCCACACTAGCCAATTGTCTGTGAGCTCATGTGGAAGAGGGCAGATAGCGCTGGCTCCTTACCCAAAACTACAAATGAAGATTACATGTAAACAAACAGAAGTGTGTGAGACAAGTTTCTTACCTTCAGTATGAACTGTGTGTGTTTGAACAGAGTGTGTGTTTGAACAGAGTGTGTGTTTGAACAGAGTGTGTGTTTGAACAGAGTGTGTGTTTGACCTAATGTTCACTGTGCAGTTTATCTGAAGACATGGAGTTTTACAGGCCAAATATAACCTCCCCTCATCTTACATTCAGCCCTGTGGGGGGACAAGTACACACACACACACACACACACACACACACACACACACACACACACACACACACACACACACACACAGGAATGGCTATTTTTAAAACTTCATGAATTTTATATACAGACTTCTGCTTTCTTATTATTATATGTTTATTTCTTTTTTTTCTCTCTTCTGTTTCTGTACTTCTATAAAGCTGCTTTGAGACAATGGGAAAAGTGCTATAGATGCTCCTGAATGTGAGAGATGCTGATTTTCACACACACACACACACACACACACACACACACACACACACACACACACACACACACACACACACACACTAATCCCTCAGATCTACCATGTGTTATAACACACTTTACACTTGATTTGTCTGATCATGTTTAATTCTAATCTAACACAGTTTATCAGATCTGGAGTTTAACTCAGATGAACAAACTTTACAGCTGGAACTAAAACTGCTTCCGATCAGGATGACGGTTGTGTCGTTCTCTGGGAATTTATTATCTCACTGCTTCCTCTGCATTCCCTGGTTTCCTCCCAGTTCGTCAATAACAGGCTGGACTGGGAGTAGATCGGACTGTACTGGGAGTCTGACAGCATGTCCAGTGTGTGTCCCAGCAGAGGCTCTGGATCCTGTTTAAGCTCTTACTGAGTGAATGTGGTGACATTGGGCTGGAGGACTGTGTAATAACCTTCTGTATAACGGCTCAAAGCGCTCATGTCACATCATTATTAATGACCATAAACTCATTTATTCATCATTCATAGACTTGTAATAAATCCCAACATGAATACAAACAGTTCCAACATTATAAAGGTGTTTACAGGCGAGGGACTGAAGCTGATATCCTCCTGTACAGATACAGGATCAGCATCGTCTAACAAAAGGTTCAGGGATTCAGGACTGTGTGACTTCGTCTGGTTTATTAGTTTATTTACAGAAAACAAAATCTGTGTAAATTTCTACCCAGTTATTTCTTCCCTTTGCTCACAGATTCCAGAGTAAATGGATGGAGCTGTTTGACGGTTCTCTCTCGAGCGACAGATAAACAGCTGACGTCAGATCAGATCGTCACTCTGTCTGTTTCACACATCTTAAGGAATTTCTTCCTTTCTTTTTGTCCAAAGGTAAATGGACATTCTTGAAGCCACTGTTTCTCCACTCGATGTTTCACCTCCACCTCCTTCATATACTGAAGCTACTCAGAGTCCACAGCCCCAAACTCCACCTCCTACTTATGGAGAAGCAGGTGAGTCTGAGGTGTCCTGATGCTACACCTTTATCTGCTCTCAGTAATGGACATGCTGCTTTAGCACTCGTGTTATTTTGACTAGAGATCTAATGTTATTAATGAAGTCAGCCAGTTCCTCATCTCCAACTAAAACTGTTGCCCTCACCCACCCTCCCCTGCCCCTTCCCTGCCCTCCACTGCCCTCCCCTCCCATGCCCTAAGATTTATAGACTCATAAATATATAATAAATAAATACAAGAGGGGGCACGGTGTCTTAGTGGTTAGCACGTTTGCCTCACACCTCCAGGGTCGGGGGTTCGATTCCCACCTCCACCTTGTGTGTGTGGAGTTTGCATGTTCTCCCCGTGCCTCGGGGGTTTCCTCCGGGTACTCCGGTTTCCTCCCCCGGTCCAAAGACATGCATGGTAGGTTGATTGGCATCTCTGGAAAATTGTCCGTAGTGTGTGTGTGTGTGTGTGAGTGAATGAGAGTGTGTGTGTGCCCTGTGATGGGTTGGCACTCCGTCCCCAAACCCCCGAAGCACGGGGAGAACATGCAAACTCCACACACACAAGGTGGAGGTGGGAATCGAACCCCCAACCCTGAGGTGTGAGGCGAACGTGCTAACCACTAAGCCACCGTGATAGTTATTGCAGTTATTATAGTTATTACAACCTGAGAATAAAGACTGAAGAATATTTATTCTGTCAACAGTCTAAACATGACATGCTAACTTATAACTGATGTGTATTGTGTGTGTGTGTGTGTGTGTGTGTGTGTGTGTGTGTGTGTGTGTATAACTGATGTGTATTGTGCGTGTGTGTGTGTATAACTGATGTGTATTGTGTGTGTGTGTGTGTATAACTGATGTGTATTGTGTGTGTGTGTGTATATAACTGATGTGTATAACTGATGTGTATTGTGTGTGTGTGTATAACTGATGTGTATTGTGTGTGTGTGTGTGTGTGTGTATGACTGATGTGTGTGTGTATAACTGATGTGTATTGTGTGTGTGTATAACTGATGTGTATTGTGTGTGTGTGTGTGTGTGTGTATAACTGATGTGTATTGTTTGTGTGTGTGTGTGTGTGTGTGTGTGTGTGTGTGTATAACTGATGTGTATTGTGTGTGTGTGTGTGTGTATAACTGATGTGTATTGTTTGTGTGTGTGTGTATAACTGATGTGTATTGTTTGTGTGTGTGTGTGTGTGTGTGTGTGTGTGTGTGTGTGTGTGTGTGTGTGTATAACTGATGTGTATTGTTTGTGTGTGTGTGTGTGTGTGTGTGTGTGTGTGTGTGTGTGTGTGTATAACTGATGTGTATTGTTTGTGTGTGTGTGTATAACTGGTGTGTATTTGTTGTTTCTGCATGAATGTGAATGTTGTATTAATTCCTGTATAAGGATCAGATCAGGTTTTGAGTCATCATTATGAGTACATTAGTTTTATTAGGTATTAAATCACACACACACACACACACACACACACACACACACACACACACACACACACACGACACTGGTGATGAGCAAACAGACGTGAACAGAGCAGTAGATTAAACACGATCAGCCTCGAAGCTCACGGCTCAGAAACACAGACAGACGGACATTTTATTCTTTCTCAGGTTTCTTACTGACTGACTAAAGCAGCACACGTGTTAAAGTGAGTTTACAGAGATGTGTGTGAAGATAAATATACAGAGAATATTCAAATATCCAGATTAAAATCCATTCAAGTCATAAATCAGATTATTAAAGTGTAGAGACAGATAAGTTCCCACACCTAAGAGCTATAAAGAGCCATCATTCGAAACCACGCTGTGTTTTTCTTGTTGTACTTTATGTCGTGTACTGATCAGTAAATATACAGAAGCATTTTTACACTAAACTTAACAATAATTACAAACAGAAGCAGGGACACACACTGAATAAACAGAGCTCGCCCGGTGCTAGCTGTCATTATCCATCATTCATGTTTATGAGGTTTGACTTCCCAAAACAAATCCATTTGTCACAGTGAAAGCTACTAGGGGAGATTTGATAGCCAACTGAAGTTCAAATCCTGTTGACTAGTGTAGTAATATGCAGGGTTAAAATATTGTACTGCAGCCAGCCACTAGGGGGCCTCATATTTTGGCTTCAGTTTAGTTAGAGTCAAGTCAAAAAAGCTTTAATTGTCCTACAGCTCATGCCATCTACAGCATAGTGTCACTGAGTGGAAGCTGTGAACTACTGAGAGATTTAGGTTTAAAGTTCCTATCAGTTCTGAAAAGTGCAGTAAGGAACGTTCTAGTGAAGTGTAACGTGAACCCCGAAACTGCGTCATAATCCACCTCTAATTATGTCCCAATCAATGTATGTAAAGACACATAATGTCTGAAAATTAGAGTAAAGCTGACTCCAGATTACTGTCCCTAATAATTAATAACCCTAATTAACCCTAGAATACAAGAAGCAAAGAGAAAATGTAAAAAGATTAGTGTTAAGTTAAAAGATGTTGTAATAGTTTCTACCACATTCCTGTCCTATTAAACTATAAAACTATTCCATGTTGCTACTCTGTGGGAAAGTGAACAAGTCTAAATTATTCATTATAAGCCTGATCTTCAACGTACTGATCGGTGTTATAAACCTGGGCTTCAACATAGTCATTGGCAAAGCTGATGATGTCGGTCATGGCCATGAGAATCAGAAGATCCATGTTCAAGTCGTTGGAGACCTGCTCATAGTAGTTCTGCACAGGAAAGATGCAGTTCATTGGGACTCCGAGTTTATGACTGCACTCTTCCATCTGAGCGAAAGAGGAACAGCAGAACTTACATTTGAGGTCCATATACTTTCATTCTAAGTACTACATAGTAGGTGGGAGGCTGTAGATAAGCCATAAATAAAAGTTTGTGTTCTTCTCACCTTCTCTTTAATTTTTCTGCTGGTGTAGATCCCACTCAGGTTCTCTTTAACTAGCACACATGCTCGGTCAACATGGGACATAATGATGACCTCAGGAATCCCTGTTAATCCCCCAACAATACAACGTGTTTATCTCATACATCAGATTGACTTTCATCATAACGAGGGAGACTAATAGCTCCCAGATCAGACCTACTTAAGCAGAGGGTGGGATGGGGTAGGGGTGGGGGGATACGGGTGGGGTTAATACTCATGTTACACACTGTACATGACCATATCTCTGTGCATTAATATGTATACACGTACCTAACTCACGAGCTTTCTCACGAACAGCTCTCATCTTCTGGATGACGTCCTCAGTCATGAGGGAGATTCTGTCCCCTGGTACGACACTCACCACACAGTGCACTTTGTCCTTCAGACTGGGGTTACTGTGGTACTTTGGGTCATCTTTAAGGATTGATTTAAAAGGATTGAACTGAAAGGCCAAAAATAAATGTCTGTGTAAATGTGCATGAACGTGAATATAATTATTGTTTAGACTGGTGGAGAAACGTGTCGTCCAAATGTCATAAATACAAAGGTGAATGTAGATGCTGTGTGTTTCTCTGTAGAAGGAATGTAAAAGCCTGTGAGAGTGTGGTGCTGAGCTCCAGGGCTCAGTGAAGGACACTGGAGATCTTCACTCCAACCTTCACCTCCACATCATGTCTTCAGAAAGCTGCTTTGTGTACAGGGACATTGTCATGAAGGAGCAGGGTTTGGACTCTTAGTTCTACTGAAGGAAACTGTAGTTACACAGAGACGTTCAGTGTAAGTGTGTGACTCAGAGTGTGGGACAGTTTGGGGGACAAACTCAGGAACACGAATAAACACACACACACACACACACACACACACACACACACACACACACACACACACACACACACACACACACACACGTGAACAGTAGGTGTACCAGGCAGAATGAGTCTCCTGAAAAACATAATGAGGATAAATATTGAACTTACAGCGTAGTTGCTTCTTACATGACCATGTAATATTTTGATGATGTCATCACTGTGCACTCCTGATGACGCATCGGATTCCACACCCATGATATCGAGAAAGACAAACGGATAGAAAGATCCAGGCCTGTTTTTCTTCAGCCTGTGAAATTTAAACTGAAAAATACATAATGATTAAATATATTTTTTTATATAAAAGAAGAGATTTAAGATTAAATATAAACCAGACTGAACACAACAGTATCATATGAGATCAAATCAAAATGTCAGGATGATTGACAGGGTTTAAGGAGCTGAGCTTTAGACTTATAATGTTATATTATTTAGTTATTACCTCTTTAGTGAAGCTTTTCCCAGCTGCTGAATTTGCCGGCGCACTGGTGGTGTTGTGTCCCTGGAGGACGGTGTTGACTGAATTAATAAAGCTGGACTTTCCTGCTCCGACCGGGCCGTGAAGTAGAATCTTCAGCTCTCGGACTTCTGCAGTTCCTGGCTGGAATTCTTTCAGTTTTTTCAGCATCTCACTTTTTTCACTCTCCCTATTCAGTAAGTAAAATAAGCAGCTGACCTTCGTACATTAAGCATCTTTAATTTGGGCTTCAAACACATAATGCTGGTGTCTGTTTGTAGTCATTGGTCTTACCCCCATGTCACTGACCGCCATGGCTGATCAAATACTGTGGAAATTAAGTGGAATTAAGTTTTAATTGTCACTAAATATGTGTCATATTAGCATAGCTGGTGTTTATGTTCTGTAGTGTTTGTGTTCTGTAGTGTTTGTGTTCTGTAGTGTGTTTGTGTTCTGTAGTGTGTTTGTGTTCTGTAGTGTTTGTGTTTTTTTAAAGTTCTGTAGTGTCTGTGTTCTGTAGTGTCTGTGTTCTGTAGTGTCTGTGTTCTGTAGTGTGTGTGTGTTCTGTAGTGTTTGTGTTCTGTAGTGTTTGTGCTCTGTAGTGTTTGTGTTCTGTAGTGTTTGTGTTCTGTAGTGTTTGTGTTCTGTAGTGTGTTTGTGCTCTGTAGTGTTTGTGCTCTGTAGTGTTTGTGCTCTGTAGTGTTTGTGTTCTGTAGTGTTTGTGTTTTTTTTTAGCTCTGTAGTGTTTGTGTTCTGTAGTGTTTATGTTCTGTAGTGTTTGTTTTGTAGTGTTTGTGTTTTTTTAAGTTCTGTAGTGTTTGTGTTCTGTAGTGTTTATGCTCTGTAGTGTTTGTGTTTTGTAGTGTTTGTGTTTTTTTAAAGTTCTGTAGTGTCTGTGTTTTGTAGTGTCTGTGTTCTGGAGTGTTTATGCTCTGTAGTGTTTATGCTCTGTAGTGTTTATGTTTTTTAGTGTTTGTTTTTTAGTGTTTGTGTTCTGTAGTGTTTGTGTTTTTTAAAGTTCTGTAGTGTTTGTGTTCTGTAGTGTTTGTGTTTTTTTAAAGTTCTGTAGTGTCTGTTTTTTGTAGTGTCTGTGTTCTGTAGTGTGTGTGTGTTCTGTAGTGTGTGTGTGTGTTCTGTAGTGTGTGTGTGTTCTGTAGTGTTTGTGCTCTGTAGTGTTTGTGCTCTGTAGTGTTTGTGTTCTGTAGTGTTTGTGTTTTTTTTTAAAGTTCTGTAGTGTTTGTGTTCTGTAGTGTCTGTGTTCTGTAGTGTCTGTGTTCTGTAGTGTCTGTGTTCTGTAGTGTGTGTGTGTTCTGTAGTGTTTGTGCTCTGTAGTGTTTGTGTTCTGTAGTGTTTGTGTTCTGTAGTGTTTGTGTTCTGTAGTGTTTGTGTTCTGTAGTGTGTTTGTGCTCTGTAGTGTGTTTGTGTTCTGTAGTGTTTGTGCTCTGTAGTGTTTGTGCTCTGTAGTGTTTGTGTTTTTTTTTAGCTCTGTAGTGTTTGTGTTCTGTAGTGTTTATGTTCTGTAGTGTTTGTTTTGTAGTGTTTGTGTTTTTTTAAGTTCTGTAGTGTTTGTGTTCTGTAGTGTTTATGCTCTGTAGTGTTTGTGTTTTGTAGTGTTTGTGTTTTTTTAAAGTTCTGTAGTGTTTGTGTTCTGTAGTGTTTGTGTTTTTTTAAAGTTCTGTAGTGTCTGTTTTTTGTAGTGTCTGTGTTCTGTAGTGTGTATGTGTTCTGTAGTGTGTGTGTGTGTGTTCTGTAGTGTGTGTGTGTTCTGTAGTGTTTGTGCTCTGTAGTGTTTGTGCTCTGTAGTGTTTGTGTTCTGTAGTGTTTGTGTTTTTTTTAAAGTTCTGTAGTGTTTGTGTTCTGTAGTGTTTATGTTCTGTAGTGTTTGTGTTTTTTTTAAAGTTCTGTAGTGTTTGTGTTCTGTAGTGTTTATGTTTTTAGTGTTTGTTTTGTAGTGTTTGTGTTTTTTGAAAGTTCTGTAGTGTTTGTGTTCTGTAGTGTTTGTGTTTTTTGAAAGTTCTGTAGTGTTTGTGTTCTGTAGTGTTTATGCTCTGTAGTGTTTGTGTTTTGTAGTGTTTGTGTTTTTTTTTAAGTTCTGTAGTGTTTGTGTTCTGTAGTGTTTGTGTTTTTTTAAAGTTCTGTAGTGTCTGTGTTTTGTAGTGTCTGTGTTCTGGAGTGTTTGTGTTCTGGAGTGTTTATGCTCTGTAGTGTTTATGCTCTGTAGTGTTTATGTTTTTTAGTGTTTGTGTTCTGTAGTGTTTGTGTTTTTTTTAAAGTTCTGTAGTGTTTATGTTCTGTAGTGTTTGTGTTCTGTAGTGTTTATGCTCTGTAGTGTGTCTGTGTTCTGTAGTGTGTCTGTGTTCTGTAGTGTTTATGTTTTTTAGTGTTTATGTTTTTTAGTCTTTGTGTTTTGTAGTGTTTATGTTTTGTAGTGTTTGTGGTTTTTTAAAGTTCTGTTCTGTAGTGTTTATGCTCTGTAGTGTTTGTTTTTTAGTGTTTGTGTTTTGTAGTGTTTATGTTTTTTAGTGTTTGTGTTTTGTAGTGTTTGTGTTTTTCTTTTTAAAGTTCTGTAGTGTTTGTGTTCTGTAGTGTTTATGTTTTGTAGTGTTTGTGGTTTTTTTAAAGTTCTGTATTGTTTGTGTTCTGTAGTGTTTGTTTTTTAAGTTCTGTAGTGTTTGTGTTCTGTAGTGTTTGTGTTCTGTAGTGTTTGTGTTTTTTTAAAGTTCTGTAGTGTCTGTGTTCTGTAGTCTTTATGTTTTTTAGTGTTTGTGTTTTGTAGTGTTTGTGGTTTTTTAAAGTTCTGTAGTGTTTGTGTTCTGTAGTGTTTTTTTAAGGTTCTGTAGTGTTTGTGTTTTGTAGTGTTTGTGTTCTGTAGTGTTTGTGTTTTTTTTAAAGTTCTGTATTGTTTGTGTTCTGTAGTGTTTGTGTTTTTTTTAATGTTCTGTAGTGTTTGTGTTCTGTAGTGTTTGTGTTCTGTAGTGTTTGTGTTTTTTTTAAAGTTCTGTAGTGTTTGTGTTCTGTAGTGTTTGTGTTCTGTAGTGTTTGTGTTCTGTAGTTTTTGTGTTCTGTAGTGTTTGTGGTTTTTTTAAAGTTCTGTATTGTTTGTGTTCGGTAGTGTTTGTTTTTTTTAAGTTCTGTAGTGTTTGTGTTTTTTTTATGTTCTGTAGTGTTTGTGTTCTGTAGTGTGTTTGTGTTCTGTAGTGTTTGTGGTTTTTTTAAAGTTCTGTATTGTTTGTGTTCTGTAGTGTTTATGTTTTTTTAAGTTCTGTAGTGTTTGTGTTCTGTAGTGTTTGTGTTCTGTAGTGTGTTTGTGTTCTGTAGTGTTTGTGGGTTTTTTTTAAAGTTCTGTATTGTTTGTGTTCTGTAGTGTTTATGTTTTTTTAAGTTCTGTAGTGTTTGTGTTCTGTAGTGTTTCTGTTTTGTAGTGTTTGTGTTTTTTAAAAGTTCTGTAGTGTTTGTATTCTGTAGTGTTTATGTTTTGTAGTGTTTGTGTTCTGTAGTGTTTGTGTTCTTTAGTGTTTGTGTTTTTTTAATGTTCTGTAGTGTTTGTGTTCTGTAGTGTTTGTGTTTTTTTAAAGTTCTGTAGTGTTTGTGTTCTGTAGTGTTTGTGTTCTGTAGTGTTTGTGGGTTTTTTTTTAAAGTTCTGTATTGTTTGTGTTCTGTAGTGTTTGTGTTTTTTTAAAGTTCTGTAGTGTTTGTGTTCTGTAGTGTTTGTGGTTTTTTAAAAGTTCTGTAGTGTTTGTGTTCTGTAGTGTTTGTGGTTTTTTTAAAAGTTCTGTGTTGTTTGTGTTCTGTAGTGTTTGTGTTTTCTTAATGATCTGTAGTGTTTGTGTTCTGTAGTGTTTGTGTTCTGTAGTGTTTGTGGGTTTTTTTTAAAGTTCTGTAGTGTTTGTGTTCTGTAGTGTTTGTGGTTTTTTAAAGTTCTGTATTGTTTGTGTTCTGTAGTGTTTATGTTTTTTAAAGTTCTGTAGTGTTTGTGTTCTGTAGTGTTTATGTTTTTTTTAAGTTCTGTAGTGTTTGTGTTCTGTAGTGTTTGTGTTTTTTTAATGATCTGTAGTGTTTGTGTTCTGTAGTGTTTTTGTTCTGTAGTGTTTGTGTTTTTTTTAATGTTCTGTAGTGTGTTGTGTTCTGTAGTGTTTATGTTCTGTAGTGTTTATGTTATTTTTTTTAAAGTTCTGTAGTGTTTATGTTCTGTTGGTCTTTATTGTTCTGTTATGTTGATCATCGTCATGTCATTGTCCAGGCTCACGATTTCTCTCTCTCTCTCTCCCTCTCTCTCTCTCTCACACACACACACACACTCTCTCTCTCGCTCTCTCTCACACACACACACTCTCTCTCTCTCTCTCACACACACACACACTCTCTCTCTCTCTCTCTCTCTCTCACACACACACTCTCTCTCTCTCTCTCTCTCACACACACACACACACACACACTCTCTCTCTCTCTCTCTCTCTCTCTCTCTCTCTCTCTCTCTCTCTCACACACACACACACACACACACACACACACACACACACACACACACTCTCCCTCTCTCTTCACAGTTTCACTGTACATCTGCATCTCCTGACAGTGCCTTTATTTTGAAGACATTTTAATGCCTTAGATTTATTTACACAAACACAGATTCTGTAAAAAATATTATGCAAATGACTAAAGAAGTGAGATCACAGAGCTTCAGCCTATGTGAGTAAGACTGAGTCTTTAGTCAGCGTTACAGTAGTAATGATAAAACTGTGTGTGGCTCCTGTTAAAAATGTCGACTCTGAATACCCAGCACACTTAATATTCAGTGTAAAGTTCCTGCTGTTAGCAGATGCAAAGTGTTTATTAAGAAAGTGTTTATTTTTATACACTTGGGTTAATATAAGGTTCTGAAATAACTCACCAGGCTTTGGGCTCAAGGTCGGTTTCTTAGATTTCATACCCAATACCTTCGGAAGCTGAATAAAGTATATAAAATAAGCACAGCATGTTTAAATATTAACACTGTTGTGTGTCTGCTGGATCTCGATGGACTCAGTACAGATTTCTTACCCAGCTCATGATGCAGGTTCTGTGATCTGTAATGTGTTGCTGCTGTAACTCTGTCTCTGAATAAAAGGAAACTGATTATAAAACACACAGCGAATCTCATCTGCTCTTTTTAATTCCACTCTTAAACAATAATAATTAATGATAACCAATCGTCGCTAACTGATCTAATTATCATACAATTACAGGTAAGAAAACAGGCTCAGGGTGGAGCTGCCTGTTGTGCTGGACGCCTTTATCACACACACACTTCCACACACTATTGTCCTGTAAACTAAAGACCAGACCAAACTGGTTTGGGAGGAAGAACCTCATATTTCACTGAACTCGATAAATTTATTTCTCTTTATTACCAACAACATGTTTAGTGTTAAAGTTCATAAATGCTTCATTATTATTATATTTTATATATTAATATTAGAATTGCAGATGCCTTAAATTTATATTCTGTAGATGTTGTATTTTATTCTGCCTTCATAAATCTAACGTAATCTCCGACCTGATTTTACATTATATATTATATAATTATTTGTAACGTTCTTTAAATTACAAAATTGAGAATAAAAGTTTATCTTCTCAGGTTTTCTTTCTTTTTTCACTGGAAGGTGACGTGAACTTCATCATTAATGTAATAATAATGAATGTAGGGTTTAATAATGAGGTTTCTCCTTGTTTTTCCAGTGGAGTTAATTATATCTCTGTCCAGGAATAAGACGTAATCATTGGGTTCTACTATAAGGACATTAATCAAATGCAAATGGATGTTCACTTACCGTTTCTTTTGCTCGAGCCGTGGTGCTGTATCTGTACCTGTACCTGTATCTGTACCTGTACCTGTATCCGTACCTGTACCTGCTGCTCCGACTGTCTGTGTCACTGTGTGAGATATAAAACTGGACCTGATCGTAACTCAGATATTCACTTTTACTTTCTGTTTCACCGTCTGCAGTAACTTCAGACTCATGATCTGAAATATCTGCTCTTTAATCAACATCCCAAATGTTTCAATCAACGTCTCAAGAACTGAACTCGAAGATTAATCTGAATGTTAGGAATGTTGCTGTTATGGTAAAGAAAAAGGGGAGAATATTGTATATCTGAGAAAAGTGTGAAAATTCATGCAATAAGTCAGTTAGCTTTATTGTCATTTCCACCATAAAATAATACAATACTTAATAAGCTTAACAGTGTGTGCACACATCCTACACCTCCAGCCAAGAGCAGATGTTGTTCAGCACATCTGGACAGGGAGGCTTCATGGTGACAGGGAGTCCTGTAGTTCTGACAGATTGGATGCCTGCCTCATGCCTCATGTGTCTCTGCTGTGGATTAAATTACATCAGTCTAAATGAGTCTCTACCCCGTCAGGATAGATTTAATTCTTTTGAAGTGCTCGTCCTTAACGTTACACTCTCACACATGCACAATCCCTGATGTCTCTTGCTCTAGCGACCGTGAACAGACCCCCAGGGCCCTACACTGAGGTTCTTAGAGAATTTACACATTTTCTTTCAGACCTATTTGTTAACTTTGATAAAGCGTTAATTGTAGGAGACTTTAACTTTCATGTTGACGACACAAACGATGCGTTAGGACTCACATTTATGGACCTACTCAACTCATTTGGGCTTAAACAAAACATCACTAGAGCAACTCATCGTCTTAATCACACGCTAGATTTAATATCACACAGAATAGATGTCACTGAGTGGAGTGTGGAGTGTGCTGATGGATATTTGTGTTCATCAGCCACAAGAGTGTTACGAAAGGCAGGCACTGATGTAGGTGAGGTAGGGTGGAGTCAGCGTTCACATTCATCCCAAAGGTGTTCAGTAGGGATGAGATCAGAAAACAACCACATATAGCAGGAAAGGTGACCCAATACTTTTGGAAATATAATGTATACCAAGTGTATCACCAAGGTCATATCCCAAACTGTAGGGAGATTCCAGCTCTGTGCTTCAAAACAACTCAAAATTATTGTGATGTTTTACAAATGACAAAATTAATGTTCATTAAATTAAGCACTTGGTGTTTTTTGGGTTGACACCAGGGGCAGTTCTAGGGTTTCATCTTTAGGGGTTTTAGCCCTCAGTGAGAATTTAAAACAAGAAGAGTTCTATATTATATATTATATGACAACTCTGGTAATAAGAATAGTGACATTTCACTGCTTTTGGTTGCCGTCTTTGCGTCTTTCCGCTGATTAACGTTATAGATAAACGCCTCCAGCTCTGACTGCGCGTGCACGCTGCGCGTACCTGTGCTTCTCCGTCCTAATAAAGCAGACAGCTGAAGACGCACGTGTGAAACACTACAACACACGCGTGTAAAAGCAAAGTAAATAAAATCGCTCTTGGATCAAACTGATAAATAATTTTCTTTCCCATCGACGACACGTCCTGCATTTTAACGTCATTTTTATTGTTTATTTATGAAAGTAAAAATGATCCTTATAGTTTTATGGTGGCTGAGATTACAGACAGGGGGCTGAAGCCACCCTAATAAAGGGCTAGAACCCCCTCTGGGTGACACAATTCACAACGCATTCGCCAGGAATCCTTTTTGACGCCGATTATTACAAACATCTCCCTGTACCACTTTTTGTTGGGTAGGTCATGTAGGCGAAAAACCTGCAATAGGGGGCGAGATCCTTAAGAGGCTTATTGACCTTCAATGCTTGGATAAGAGTTGTGAGGAAGCAGCATTCTAGCAAACCCCTATCTATGTTGATAAAACGTAGCCCCCGCCTTATCTCATACACCACAGCTTACTGTATTTCATTGTGTATATATTCTGTTCTGTCGCTCAGTTCTTTGAGCAGCTGTTTGGAATAAACCAGATTTGATTTCACTCGTGTGGTTTGTTCTCTCAGTGCTCCGGAGCTCCTATTGTTGTGCAGAGGTAAAGGGACGCGGACAAGTGCGAGGAGGAATCTTTCTTACAGAGATATTAATTTTAAAAGTGATACTTGTACTAACAAGTATATAAGACATGTCGTGTTAAAGGCCTGTTACACCTGTCAAGTTAAAAGAAACAAATTAGATCACATGTTTGTTAAGAATACTGTAAAATATCTTACAACTGCTTATTTAAGTTTTATCCTTCTAACAAATTCCTAAATCAAACATTTAATATAGAAATTGTCCCCTGTCCCTTCTGTGAGAGCCATCCTGAAGACATGGATCATATCTTTTCTTCATGCTATTTCTCCAAACTCTTCTGGATATCAATTCAGGGCTGGTTGATACATAAAAAGGTGGTTGCTGATAGTTTAGCTTTTTCTTTACATCATATCTTATTTGTAAAACCCAAAGACTGCTGTGTTAATTCTGTTTGTGCTTAATAATATTAGTATTTTAGCAAAATATTTCATCCATAAATGTAGATTCTTTAAATTTCCCCCATTATTTATTCCTTTCAAAAATGACTGTTTTCCCAAAGCCCTTAATAAGATGTGAGGTCAGAGAGCTAAGAAGCTGCTATATCTTTTGACATCATTTGATTTATTGTGATTCTGCCCTTAATTCTTTTTGTTTTTCTTTTCTTTTCTTTTACGCTTAAGTTCATGTAAATTATTTTTTCAAATATTTATTTATTTAGCCTTTAGTAATTAATCTATTACTTATTATGTGTTAAGCCTGTCATTTCTACTATTTACTCTTGTAGAATAATTATTTGCGATTGTTGTTTATATAATTTTGTATTCAATATGAAAAGAAGAAGTACTTATTGCACCACAAGGCCACACTGTCTGCGCATGCGCACTAAGCCTCTAAATGAAAGCGAAAGAATAGTTCGACAGCGGACTACAGGCTATAACACCACCGTAAGGTGAGGACTTCTACACGTTTAAATCCTTTATACATCGATATTTTCATACGAATATAAAATACGATAAGGAACAACGCGTCTGTTGAGTGTAAACGATGATGGAGCGATTCTTACCCAAACAATACAGCGCTAGCTAACGGATCTCGTGGCTGTGTTTCGTATTGACAAGTAGTGCACTAGGTAGGTCACTGGAACGCTGTATGTGCACCACAAATCAAGTGCGCTTAAATAGGGAGGATGGAGCGGTTTGAGCTTCGGCCCTAGGCGGCTATGTTCTTGTTATTCTTTCGCTGACTAAATCATATAAACGACATGAAATGTAACACCGTTGTAACTTAACACCGCTAATACACCACATATCTGGTATTATTCTGTATTTTTATATTTAGCTTTGTTTATTATTATTATTTCCTCTGTTCATGTCGAAAACTAGCTTTAGCATTAGCTCATCGTAGCTCTTCCTTGTTCGCTATATGTACAACTGTTATTAGTTAAACTGCGTAACGACATTAACTTTTATTCCCACACTTGGATTTAATAGATTTTAATAAGAAGGATTATAATAGGGGTATTTTAACATACAGCTATTTAAAACCACGGTTGTCGCTACATAATGTCGTGTATTATAGAGTTACAAAGGGGCGGAAAGTTTCGGTAAACTTACTGAAACTTTCAACGGGAACTTAATCTGGTACTTAATCTTAATTTATGGGAATTATTTGTAACTATAGGGAAATGTATATAAACTATATGATATAGAAACATAAATAAACATGTTGTTTGGTCATAAGCAGACATGAATACAAGGCAGAGGCAGTTCTAGGCCTTCTTTAGGGTGTCTCCAGCCCCCTGTGTGTGATCTCAGTCACTCTAAAACTATAAGGAGCATTTTTACTTTCAGAAATAAACAATAAAAATGACGTTAAAATGCAGGACGTGTCGTCGATGGGAAAGAAAATTATTTATCAGTTTGATCCAAGAGCGATTTTTTTTACTTTGCTTTTACGTGCGTGTGTTGTAGTGTTTTAAAAGTGCGTCATCAGCTGTCTGCTTTATTAAAATGGAGAAGCACGGGAACGCGCAGCGTGCACGCGCAGTCAGAGCTGGAGGCGTTTATTTATAACGTTAATCGGCGGAAAGCCGCAAAGACGCCAACCAAAAGCAGTGAAATGTCACTATTCTTATTACCAGAGTTGTAGCACAAACTAAATATTAATGCAAACAATCCATTTAATACTAAATAAAAAATAACATTTTAAATAATACCATAACTTTTGGCTTACTATGTAGTCATATAATATATAATATAAAACTCTTCTTGTTTTAAATTCTCACTGAGGGATAAAACCCCTAAAGATGAAACCCTAGAACTGCCCCTGATGCAAAGTAATACAAATTTAAAAAATGACGTCTTGACTGATTTAATTGTAAGTAGAACTTTGATTCTTTCATTGAGTAACACAAAAGCATAATAAACATTATTATGCTTGTTATAAACTTAATAATTGTAATAAACATTATTTCCCTATGATTGCTGTAAAATGAAACCATCCCCCACCCCTTGCCCCTCTAAAAAAGTCCAAATTAAAATGTAAAATGAAAATAATAATAATAATAATAATAATAATAATAATAATAATAATAAGTTTATTTTATATAGCACCTTTCAACAGTCTCAAGGACTCTTTACATGATGTGATATACAATGAAACAGAATTAAGGAGGTTTAGTAAACATCACTATACGTATACACAACATACACATACACCATAGAAAAGGAAACACAACATCAAAACATCCCAATCAACAAACATGTACATTACAGCAACAAACATTCTAGTAGACAATACAGAAGAGACAAATAGAGACACAAAACCATGTCAATGGACTTGAGAATTTGAATAACAGGAAGTGAACAGATAAGTTTTCAGATTAGTTTTGAAATCCTGTAAAGACGCCAGGTCTCGAATGTTCTGGGGAGAGAAGTCCAGAGGCTGGGAGCCACAATACAGAAGGTTCTACCACCAAAAGACTTCAGCCTATAATGAGGAACCTCTAATAAATTAGAGTCAGAGGACCTAAGTGCAGGGGCAGGGGTATATGTGTGAAGGAGATCTGTGGTATATTGTGGACAGGAGCGATGGAGAGCTTTAAATGTAGTGAGGAGAACTTTATATTGAACACAGAAACTAAGCCACCGTGCCCCCAGAAGTTGATAGTAAACCATAAAAAAGTGCATTACAGTAATCTAGACAGGAGGTAATGAAAGCATGGACAAGGGTCTCGGCATCATTGATATTTAAACTTGGGCGTAATCGGGCAATATTTTGTAGATGAAAGAAGGCAGATTTGGTGAGAGATGAGATGTGAGAGGAGAAAGACAGAAGAATCAAACACTATGCCCAGGTTTTTGATAGTGGTTGGGGGTTTTACATGACAGCCAGTGATATTAATTTTATCAATATTAAGAGATGAAGTACATTTAGGAGGGCCGACTAAGAGCAGATCTGTTTTATCTGTCTTTAGTTTGAGGAAGTTCTTGGTCATTAATATGTTTATTTTATTGATACAAGGAGTTATAACATCTATGGGAAAGGGATCAGTGTGTTTAAAGCTCATGTATAGTTGTGTGCCATCCGTGTACAAGTTATAACTAAGCCCATAACGATGGATAATGTGACCTAATGGAAGCATATAAATAATAATAAGGGAAGGCCCAAGAACAGATCAGGGTTAGGGTTAGGTCTCAATGGCTTCTTCCTGGACCTCATCAACATCCTCCATGTCCACTTCCCCAACATTTGACTCATCTTCATCTTCAGTGTCACTGTCTAGCCTTGTTGAGGATGGCTCTTTGTCAGACTCAGAGAGCCGTAGGTTTGCTCGGATGGCCACCGGTTTTTCAACCCTCGCATTTGTGAGCCTGTTGTGAACCTTTGTGTGTGTTCTCAAACGGTGAGCAGTTACGCTCAGAGGCAGCAGATGTTGGTGGGATTTGAAGGATGATGGAGGCTACCGGTGCAAGGGCCTCAGATCCACAAAGTCCCTTCCACCAGGAAGATGCAAGTACATGCTGGCAAGACTGCCATATCCCATCCCCTTCACAAAGGC
Source organism: Tachysurus fulvidraco (assembly GCF_022655615.1). Lineage (NCBI taxonomy): Eukaryota > Metazoa > Chordata > Actinopteri > Siluriformes > Bagridae > Tachysurus > Tachysurus fulvidraco. The sequence goes on from NC_062535.1 coordinate 367,865, forward strand.
CTTGTTTGGTAAGGTACTTTGCCAGACTGCCAAGAACGTTTCCTTTATCAAGACCCAGATGGTGAGACATGGCAGTTATGACAGTGTAAGCACTGCTGATCTCTTCAGCAGAGAGTTAGATTTTCTCATATTTTGGGTCCAGCATGTGTGCTGCTGTGTGTATTGGCTTTATGCAGAACTCTTGGTGCTTCTCCATTGATTTGACCAGTGCAGTTTCCTCTGCTTGGAGCAGCAGGGAAGCAGGTAGGACAGTATGAATTTCTTGTTTGAGCTCAGCATCTGACATTTAACATCTGACAAGATGGCATTATCACCTTCAATCTCTGCAATAGCTGCTGTTATTGGTTTGAGGATTCTCAGGCTGCTGGACACCCTTTCCCAGAACACATCATCCAACAGGATTCTTTTGATGGGACTTTCAATGACTGCAGTCTGGGATATGACCATCTCTTGCAAAGACCCGTTCCCTCTAGCAGACTGTCGTACATGATGACAACCCCACCCCATCGAGTGATGCTGGGGAGCTTCAGTGTGGTGTTCTTTTTTTTCTTTTTGCTTAGAGAAGTAGATTGCTGAAGCTACCTGTTTGCCCTTGACATATTTCACCACTTGTTCTGCTGTCTTGTAAAGTGTGTCCATTACTGGTTGAGGGGTGGTGACGATGTAGTCGATGATTCCTTGCCCCTGGACTTTTGACCACTCATCACCGATGACTGAAATCTGCTTTGTCAGTGGTTTGCTTGACTTTTGCTTGCACTCTGTTGAACTCAGTATCCAGCAAATGAGTAGATAAAGCATGTCTGGTGGGAGGTGTGTATGTGGGGAGAAGAACATTCAGAAATCTCTTCCAGTAGACATTAGCTGTGAGCATCAGAGGTGAGCCAGTAGCATACATTGCTCGAGCAAAACATTCATCAACATTTCTCTGGCTACGATCATCCATTGTGTCAAATCCTCTGATTCAGATTCAGACGCCCTCTCGTCAGCTCCTAGTCACTCTTGAATCATTTTCACTGTGAATGGAAGCAGATGAACTCTTGCCTGGGGCTGTTTGTTTGGAGCCCTGGGGAAACTTTGGGCACTTGGCTATATGATTCTGCATCTTTGTGACAGTCTTAACACAGGTGTTTGTACAGTATTTGTAACTGTACACAGCCTTTCCTTCCACATTAACTGAGCTGAAATGTATCCACACATGAGATGGTGTGTGTGGCTTTGTTCTGTAGATGATTAGAAAGAAAGCTAGTAAAAACACTTATGTAATGCAATACACAGGTATATAAATAAATAAACAACTGTAATATTCTGGAATGTAAAAATGTTTTACAGTTGATGCAAATGAATTAGAAAAGATTTAGATGAATAAATACTCCTTAATCAGCATGCTTGTTCAAACAAACTATAACCTAGTACACAGTATACAGTATATGTTCTTCTACATTCTGCTAGTTTACTGTTATCATACAGAATTACTGTAACACCCAAAAGTTTGGTCACATTAATATTTTTAATGTTTTTGAAAGAAGGCTTTATAAATAAATAAATAATATTGTGAATATTATTACAATTCAAAATAATGTTTTATCTAATTTAATGCTTACGATCTAAAGCTGTTAAAATGTTTGTAGAAATGTAGAAAACACACACACACACACACACACACACACACACACAAACATGTACACATAAATGTGCAAAAAAAATAATTTAAATTAAACAATAGCAACGACGACCAAATGTGTACATCGTGAGTTCTGCACAATAGGAATAAAAGACAGAATCAATATCCAGGTTAATTTTATCATTTCATGTGTAACTGTAAGTAAAATAAAGTGTGTATATAAATGTCTAAAGGACTGTGTGTAATGTTGTACAGTAAACTCCAGAGAAAGAGATCAGAATCACCAACACACAGCTGTATCTCCATGATGGGTGACATGGCTATGGAGCCTCCTCTGAGGTTTAAAGATGGAGACTCATCACTTCTACACAGGTAACGTCTCCTCACTGTTAATGTCACTGCTAAAGTCACACTTAAAGGGAAATATAATGTAAGTAAAATAGAGTTTATATAAATGACTAAAGGACTGTGTATAATGTTGTACAGTAAACCCAAGAGAAAGAGATCAGAATCACCAACACACAGCTGTATCTCCATGAAGAGTGATCAGTCTATGGATATTCCTCTGGTGTTTAAAGCTGGAGCCTCATCACTTCTACACAGGTAACGTCTCCTCACTGTTAATGTCACTGCTAAAGTCACACTTAAAGGGAAGTTTAACTACATAAACAGGACAAAATAAGTCCATATTAGAGTGTGTTCAGTTTCTCTCTAACACTGTAACAGTAGAACAGTTATATTCACATTTACTTACATTGCTTTACTGGATGCTGTAATCACAGGCATCATCTTCAGAACAACTTTTTCTGTTATCTTATCTGTACTGAAATATTTACTCAGGTCAAACTCATCCAGCTCCTGTGCTGATGTCAGTAACACAAACACCAGAGCAGAAAGCTGGGAAGAAGAAAGTTCACTTTGTTTTCCAGATTTCAGGAAGTGTTGGATTTCCTCCACTAGAGAATCATCACCCAGTTCATTCAGACAGTGGAACAGAGTGATGGATTTCTCTGTAGGAGGATCTTCACTGATCTGCTCCTTAATGTACTGAACTGTTTCCTGTGTGCTCTGAGGGTTACTTCCTGTCTGTGTTACTAAAACATGTAAGAGTTTCTGATTGGACTCCAGTGAGAGACCCAGAAGAAAGCGAAGGAAAAGATCCAGATGTCCAGTCTGACTGTGTAAAGTCTGATCTACAGCACTGATGTGTACATCTGAGATTGTATTAGTGTTCATCCACCTGTTATAACCCTGATTCTGTATCAGAACATTTCTCTTCTCCTTCATGAAGGTCAGGTGCACATACAGAGCTGCGAGATGCTCCTGAATGCTCAGATGAACAAAGCAGTACACTTTACTGTGGTGAAGCCCAAACTCCTCTCTGAAGATCTGAGTACACACACCTGAGTACACTGCTGCTTCTGTCACATCAATACCACACTCTCTCAGGTCTTCATCATAGAAGATCAGGTTCCCTTTCTTCAGCTGCTGAAAAGCCAGTTGTCCCAGTTTAAGAAGCATTTCTTCATCACTCTCCTGCTTCTTTGAGTATTTTTCTCTGATGATGTTTGTCTGAATGATGAGGAAGTGTGTGTACATTTGAGTCAGAGTCTTGGGGATCTCTCCACTCTCTGCTTCACCCAACATTCTCTCTAGAACAGTGGCTGTAATCCAGCAGAAGACTGGGATGTGACACATGATGTAGAGGCTTCTTAATGACTTCAGGTGTGTGATGATGTTATTGGCCAGGCTCTGATCACTGATCCTCTTCCTGAAGTACTCCTCCTTCTGTGGGTCATTGAACCCTCGTACCTCTGTGACTCGATCCACACACTCAGAGGGGATTTGATCAGCTGCTGCAGGTCTGGAGGTGATCCAGATGAGAGCAGATGGAAGCAGATTCCCTTTGATCAGGTTTATCAGCAGCACAGGCACTGATGCTGATTCAGTTACATCACACACTCTCACTGTGTTCTGGAAATCTAGAGGAAAACGACACTCGTCCAATCCGTCAAAAATGAACAGAACCTTTTCCAAACTGGACATTTCTGTTTCTTTTGTTTCCTTAAAAAACACATGAAGGAGCTCCATCAGACTCAGTTTCTGGTCCTTCATCAAGTTCAGCTCTCTGAGAGGAAGTGGCAATATGAGGTGGACGTCCTGATTTACTTTCTCTTCAGCCCAGTCCACAATGAACTTCTGCACAGAGACGGTTTTTCCGATGCCAGCGACTCCCTTTGTCAGCACAGTTCTGATGGGTTTGTCTTGTTTAGATGATGTATTTGTCAGCACAGTTCTGATGGGTTTGTCTTGTTTAGATGATGTATTTGTCAGCACAGTTCTGATGGGTTTGTCTTGTTCAGATGATGTATTTGTCAGCACAGTTCTGATGGGTTTGTCTTGTTTAGATAAAGGCTTAAAGATGTCATTACATTTGATTGGTGTTTCCTCTGTTGTTCTTCTCCTGGATGCTGCCTCCATCTGTCTCACCTCATGTTCATTATTGACTTGTCCACTGTCTCCCTCTGTGATGTAGAGCTCTGTGTAGATCTCATTCAGGAGTGTTTGGGTTGCCAGGTTTATTATCACTCCATTCAAACACTGAAACTTCTTCATCAGATTTAATTTGAACTTTTTCTGGAATTCATTTCCACCAGCAGATTCTGGGTCGTACCTGTGATATGGAGAAGCAGGAAGACACGGGGTTCATTTATTAGACTTCATCATCTGTTTTCAGTAATCTAATCACTCTGTAGTATACAGACTATTATTTGGACACTTAAGCCATATTTGAATGCCATCGTATGAATTTCACTGCATTACAAAACAACGTCATTTGAAGAAAGAAACCACAAGCAAACATTCCAATCACAACATTTCCCAATAAACAGACTGAGCGATATTTAAACACATAATAGTGGCTTTATTACAGTCAGAGTTCTAGTGTTGTAGTATTTAGTTTGTCCCCCTGTTTATCTCGTTAAATTACCCTTTAAGTGTAACTTTAGCATTGACATTAAAAGTTAAGAGACGTTACCTGTGTAGAAGTGAGGAGTCTACAGCTTTAACCCCCAGATGATGATCCATAGGCTCATGACTCTTCATGGAGCTACAACTGTGTGTTGGTGATTCTGATCTCTTTCCCTGGAGTTTACTGTACAACATTATGGACACGTCTTTAATTATTTATTTACAATCTTTACCGTTTTTAACTCACTTGATAACTGAATGTGGATTTTTACACACAATAAACAGAATGACTTTTTTATGCTCAATGGTGACTGTGGTAGCTTTTTTCACGAGTGGAGCCTTTATTTAAGTTCATAACTTTTTCACATGGAAACAAACTTTAGTTTTACTTAAACACAGGATTTGGAACAACCAGAGCTCGTTATTACAAACACATAAGAACTTAAATTAGAAATAAAAGACACATCAGTGATGTTCATTTCTTATTTAAATAAATAAAATAAATTAAGCCTTTCTCTATCATTTTAACTTCCTTTTTGAAGTGGATCTTTTTCAAAACCAACAACAAAACAAACAAAAAATAATTTCCTTCAATGAAAATCCAACTTTTCGACTATTATCTTCTTATGTTCTATACTGTCGTTACAGACACGTTAGCTCCGTTAGCACACAACACAAACAGGTCTGTCCTTTATATACGTGAACAGATAATCTGTCTCCCTCCTGTCCTGTAAGCTCCTATTGTCCATCTGTCGTTTGGACATTTTTGTGGAGGGTGAATTAACTTGCCCCATGTGACTGTAACAGGGTTGTTAACGACTGTTAACAGAGAATGAGGGGCACTTGCTGGTCGTGACTACGTGTAACAGTGGCAAGGCATTCTGGGATTTGTAGTATTAGCGGAGCATGTGGCTAGTCAGCTGTAATGTACATCTGATATGATCTCGTGGGCCAAATATAATTACACCGCGGGCGAGAGTTTGGTGATTTTAAATGTCAACATTGGCATTCAAACATCGTGCACCGCTCCTTTAAACACACCACAAACACACTTTTCCCCAAACACATTTCCAAATAAAAGATTAAATAATACAAAAAGTATTTGGACACACAACAGTGGCTCCATTACTGTGTTTCAGTATTTATTTTGTCCTGTTTATGTAGTTAAACTTCCCTTTAAGTGTGACTTTAGCAGTGACATTAACAGTGAGGAGACGTTACCTGTGTAGAAGTGATGAGTCTCCATCTTTAAACCTCAGAGGAACATCCTTAGACCAGTCACTCTTCATGGAGATACAGCTGTGTGTTGGTGATTCTGATCTCTTTCTCTGGAGTTTACTGTACAACATTATACACAGTCCTTTAGTCATTTATATAAACTCTATTTTACTTACATTATATTTCCCTTTAAGTGTGACTTTAGCAGTGACATTAACAGTGAGGAGACGTTACCTGTGTAGAAGTGATGAGTCTCCATCTTTAAAGTTCAGAGGAGGATCCATAGACTCGTCACTCTTCATGGAGATACAGCTGTGTGTTGGTGATTCTGATCTCTTTCTCTGTAGTTTACTGTACAACATTATACACAGTCCTTTAGACATTTATATACACACTTTATTTTACTTACAGTTACACATGAAATGATAAAATTAACCTGGATAATGATTTTGTCTTTTATTCGTCTCGTGCAGAACTCACGATGTACACATTTGGTCGTTGTTGCTATTGTTTAATTTAAATTATTTTTTTTGCACATTCATGTGTATGTGTGTGTGTGTGTGTGTGTGCATGTGTGTGTGTGTGTGTTTGTGTGTGTGGTCAATCTGTAAAAAAGCAAACAATTCAGAATTACTATACAGTATTGTTCACATAACCAAATACATTTCTACAAACATTTTAACAGCTTTAGATCGTAAGCATTAAATTAGATAAAACATTATTTTGAATTGTAATAATATTCACAATATTATTTATTTATTTATAAAGCCTTCTTTCAAAAACATTAAAAATATTAATGTGACCAAACTTTTGGGTGTTACAGTAATTCTGTATGATAACAGTAAACTAGCAGAATGTAGAAGAACATATACTGTATACTGTGTACTAGGTTATAGTTTGTTTGAACAAGCATGCTGATTAAGGAGTATTTATTCATCTAACTCTTTTCTAATTCATTTGCATCAACTGTAAAACATTTTTACATTCCAGAATATTACAGTTGTTTATTTATTTATATCCCTGTGTATTGCATTACATAAGTGTTTTTACTAGCTTTCTTTCTAATCATCTACAGAACAAAGCCACACACACCATCTCATGTGTGGATACATTTCAGCTCAGTTAATGTGGAAGGAAAGGCTGTGTACAGTTACAAATACTGTACAAACACCTGTGTTAAGACTGTCACAAAGATGCAGAATCATATAGCCAAGTGCCCAAAGTTTCCCCAGGGCTCCAAACAAACAGCCCCAGGCAAGAGTTCATCTGCTTCCATTCACAGTGAAAATGATTCAGATTCAGACGCCCTCTCGTCAGCTCATAGTCACTCTTGAATCAGAGGATTTTTTGACACAATGGATGATCGTAGCCAGAGAAATGTTGATGAATGTTTTGCTCGAGCAATGTATGCTACTGGCTCACCTCTGATGCTCACAGCTAATGTCTACTGGAAGAGATTTCTGAATGTTCTTCTCCCCACATACACACCTCCCACCAGACATGCTTTATCTACTCATTTGCTGGATACTGAGTTCAACAGAGTGCAAGCAAAAGTCAAGCAAACCACTGACAAAGCAGATTTCAGTCATCTGTGATGGGTGGTCAAATGTCCGGGGGCAAGGAATCATCGACTACATCGTCACCACCCCTCAACCAGTAACGGACACACTTTACAAGACAGCAGAACAAGTGGTGAAATATGTCAAGGGCAAACTGGTAGCTTCAGCAATCTACTTCTCTAAGCAAAAAGAAAAAAAAGGACACCACACTGAAGCTCCCCAGCATCACTCGATGGGGTGGGGTTGTTATCATGTACGACAGTCTGCTAGAGGGAACGGGTCTTTGCAAGAGATGGTCATATCCCAGACTGCAGCCATTGAAAGTCCCATCAAAAGAATCCTGTTGGATGATGTGTTCTGGGAAAGTGTGACCAGCAGCCTGAGAATCCTCAAACCAATAACAGCAGCTATTGTCGAGATTGAAGGTGATAATGTCATCTTGTCAGATGTTAAATGTCAGATGCTGAGCTCAAACAAGAAATACAAACTGTCCTACCTGCTTCCCTGCTGCTCCAAGCAGAAGAAACTGCACTGGTCAAATCAATGGAGAAGCACCAAGAGTTCTGCATAAAGCCAATACACACAGCAGCACACATGCTGGACCCAAAATATGAGAAAATCTAACTCTCTGCTGAAGAGATCAGCAGTGCTTACACTGTCATAACTGCCATGTCTCACCATCTGGGTCTTGATAAAGGAAACGTTCTTGGCAGTCTGACAAAGTACTTTACCAAACAAGGCCTTTGGGAAGGGGATGGGATATGGCAGTCTTGCCAGCATGTACTTGCATCTTCCTGGTGGAAGGGACTTTGTGGATCTGAGGCCCTTGCACCGGTAGCCTCCATCATCCTTCAAATCCCACCAACATCTGCTGCCTCTGAGCGTAACTGCTCACCGTTTGAGAACACACACAAAGGTTCACAACAGGCTCACAAATGCGAGGGTTGAAAAACCGGTGGCCATCCGAGCAAACCTACGGCTCTCTGAGCCTGACAAAGAGCCATCCTCAACAAGGCTAGACAGTGACACTGAAGATGAAGATGAGTCAAATGTTGGGGAAGTGGACATGGAGGATGTTGATGAGGTCCAGGAAGAAGCCATTGAGACCTAACCCTAACCCTGATCTGTTCTTGGGCCTTCACTTATTATTATTTACATGCTGCCATTAGGTCACATTATCCATCGTTATGGGCTTAGTTATAACTTGTACACGGATGACACACAACTATACATGAGCTTTAAACACACTGATCCCTTTCCCATAGATGTTATAACTCCTTGTATCAATAAAATAAACATATTAATGACCAAGAACTTCCTCAAACTAAAGACAGATAAAACAGATCTGCTCTTAGTCGGCCCTCCTAAATGTACTTCATCTCTTAATATTGATAAAATTAATATCACTGGCTGTCATGTAAAACCCCCAACCACTATCAAAAACCTGGGCATAGTGTTTGATTCTTCTGTCTTTCTCCTCTCACATCTCATCTCTCACCAAATCTGCCTTCTTTCATCTACGAAATATTGCCCGATTACGCCCAAGTTTAAATATCAGTGATGCCGAGACCCTTGTCCATGCTTTCATTACCTCCTGTCTAGATTACTGTAATGCACTTTTTTATGGTTTACTATCAACTTCTGGGGGCACGGTGGCTTAGTTTCTGTATTCAATATAAAGTTCTCCTCACTACATTTAAAGCTCTCCATCGCTCCTGTCCACAATATACCACAGATCTCCTTCACACATATACCCCTGCCCCTGCACTTAGGTCCTCTGACTCTAATTTATTAGAGGTTCCTCATTATAGGCTGAAATCTTTTGGTGGTAGAACCTTCTGTATTGTGGCTCCCAGCCTCTGGACTTCTCTCCCCAGAACATTCGAGACCTGGCGTCTTTACAGGATTTCAAAACTAATCTGAAAACTTATCTTTTCACTTCCTGTTATTCAAATTCTCAAGTCCATTGACATGGTTTTGTGTCTCTATTTGTCTCTTCTGTATTGTCTACTAGAATGTTTGTTGCTGTAATGTACATGTTTGTTGATTGGGATGTTTTGATGTTGTGTTTCCTTTTCTATGGTGTATGTGTATGTTGTGTATACGTATAGTGATGTTTACTAAACCTCCTTAATTCTGTTTCATTGTATATCACATCATGTAAAGAGTCACTGAGATTGTTGAAAGGTGCTAAATAAAATAATAATAATAATAGTAATAATAATAATAATAAATATATTATTATTATTATTACTATTACTATTATTATTTTACTATTATTATTATTATTATTATTATTATTATTATTATTATTTCATTTTACATTTTAATTTGGACTTTTTTAGAAGGGCAAAGGGTGGAGGATGCTTTCATTTTACAGCAATCATAGGGACATAATGTTTATTACAATTATTAAGTTTATTACAAGCATAATGTTTATTATGCTTTTGTGTTACTCAATGAAAGAATCAATTAAAGTTCTACTTACAATTAAATCAGTCAAGACGTCATTTTTAAAATTTGGAAATTTTAAAAATGTGGATTTTTACACACAATAAACAGAATGACTTTTTTATGCTCAATGGTGACTGTGGTAGCTTTTTTCACGAGTGGAGCCTTTATTTAAGTTCATAACTTTTTCACATGGAAACAAACTTTAGTTTTGCTTAAACACAGGATTTGGAACAACCAGAGCTCGTTATTACAAACACATAAGAACTTAAATTAGAAATAAAAGACACATCAGTGATGTTCATTTCTTATTTAAATAAATAAAATAAATTAAGCCTTTCTCTATCATTTTAACTTCCTTTTTGAAGTGGATCTTTTTCAAAACCAACAACAAAACAAACAAATAATAATTTCCTTCAATGAAAATCCAACTTTTCGACTATTATCTTCTTATGTTCTATACTGTCGTTACAGACACGTTAGCTCCGTTAGCACACAACACAAACAGGTCTGTCCTTTATATACGTGAACAGATAATCTGTCTCCCTCCTGTCCTGTAAGCTCCTATTGTCCATCTGTCGTTTGGACATTTTTGTGGAGGGTGAATTAACTTGCCCCATGTGACTGTAACAGGGTTGTTAACGACTGTTAACAGAGAATGAGGGGCGCTTGCTGTTCGTGACTATGTGTAACAGTGGCAAGGCATTCTGGGATTTGTAGTATTAGCGGAGCATGTGGCTAGTCAGCTGTAATGTACATCTGATATGATCTCGTGGGCCAAATATAATTACACCGCGGGCGAGAGTTTGGTGATTTTAAATGTCAACATTGGCATTCAAACATCGTGCACCGCTCCTTTAAACACACCACAAACACACTTTTCCCCAAACACATTTCCAAATAAAAGATTAAATAATACAAAAAGTATTTGGACACACAACAGTGGCTCCATTACTGTGTTTCAGTATTTATTTTGTCCTGTTTATGTAGTTAAACTTCCCTTTAAGTGTGACTTTAGCAGTGACATTAACAGTGAGGAGACGTTACCTGTGTAGAAGTGATGAGTCTCCATCTTTAAACCCCAGAGGAGGATCCATAGCCATGTCACCCATCATGGAGATACAGCTGTGTGTTGGTGATTCTGATCTCTTTCTCTGGAGTTTACTGTACAACATTATACACAGTCCTTTAGACATTTATATAAACTCTATTTTACTTACAGTACATTTCCCTTTAAGTGTGACTTTAGCAGTGACATTAACAGTGAGGAGACGTTACCTGTGTAGAAGTGATGAGACTCCATCTTTAAACCTCAGAGGAGGATCCATAGCCATGTCACCCATCATGGAGATACAGCTGTGTGTTGGTGATTCTGATCTCTTACTCTGTAGTTTACTGTACAACATTATACACAGTCCTTTAGACATTTATATACACACTTTATTTTACTTACAGTTACACATGAAATGATAAAATTAACCTGGATAATGATTTTGTCTTTTATTCGTCTCGTGCAGAACTCACGATGTACACATTTGGTCGTTGTTGCTATTGTTTAATTTAAATTATTTTTTTTTTGCACATTTATGTGTACATGTTTGTGTGTGTGTGTGTGTGTGTGTGTGTGTGTGTGTGTGTGTGTGTGTTTTCTACATTTCTACAAACATTTTAACAGCTTTAGATCGTAAGCATTAAATTAGATAAAACATTATTTTGAATTATAATAATATTCACAATATTATTTATTTAAATAGCCTTCTTTCAAAAACATAAAAAATATTAATGTGACCAAACTTTTGGGTGTTACAGTAATTCTGTATGATAACAGTAAACTAGCAGAATGTAGAAGAACATATACTGTATACTGTGTACTAGGTTATAGTTTGTTTGAACAAGCATGCTGATTAAGGAGTATTTATTCATCTACTTCGTCATTTTTTAAATTTGTATTACTTTGCATCAGGGGCAGTTCTAGGGTTTCATCTTTAGGGGTTTTATCCCTCAGTGAGAATTTAAAACAAGAAGAGTTTTATATTATATATTATATGACTACATAGTAAGCCAAAAGTTATGGTATTATTTAAAATGGTAAAAGTGGACACCAAAATTTTATGCATGATGTAATGATGTCAGTCTTGAATCAGATCAGTTCATGTGTGTGTGTATTCTCTACAAACAGTGTGTCCGATGAATGACGTCATTAATAAACTAATATTCACAAGACAAAGACCAAATCAATAAATGTTATTTTTATTTAGTATTAAATGGATTGTTTGCATTAATATTTAGTTTGTGCTACAACTCTGGTAATAAGAATAGTGACATTTCACTGCTTTTGGTTGACGTCTTTGCGGCTTTCCGCCGATTAACGTTATAAATAAACGCCTTCAGCTCTGACTGCGCGTGCACGCTGCGCGTTCCCGTGCGTCTCCATTTTAATACAGCAGACAGCTGATGACGCACTTTTAAAACACTACAACACACGCGTGTAAAAGCAAAGTAAAAAAATCGCTCTTGGATCAAACTGATAAATAATTTTCTTTCCCATCGACGACATAATTAAAAAACGTCCTTTTTATTGTTTATTTCTGAAAGTAAAAATGCTCCTTATAGTTTTAGAGTGACTGAGATCACACACAGGGGGCTGGAGACACCCTAAAGAAGGCCTAGAACTGCCTCTGCCTTGTATTCATGTCTGCTTATGACCAAACAACATGTTTATTTATGTTTCTATATCATATAGTTTATATACATTTCCCTATAGTTACAAATAATTCCCATAAATTAAGATTAAGTACCAGATTAAGTTCCCGTTGAAAGTTTCAGTAAGTTTACCGAAACTTTCCGCCCCTTTGTAACTCTATAATACACGACATTATGTAGCGACAACCGTGGTTTTAAATAGATGAACAGAGGAAATAATAATAATAAACAAAGCTAAATATAAAAATATCGATGTATAAAGGATTTAAACGTGTAGAAGTCCTCACCTTACGGTGGTGTTATAGCCTGTAGTCCGCTGTCGAACTAGGCTTTCGCTTTCATTTAGAGGCTTAGTGCGCATGCGCAGACAGTGTGGCCTTGCGGTACATTGAGAAGTACTTCTTTTTTCCCCATATTGAATATAAAAGTATAAAAACAAAAAAGGCAAATAATTATTCTACAAGAGTAAATAGTAGAAATGACAGACTTAACAGAATAAGTAATAGATTATTGTGAAAAGACAAAATAACAAACAAACAAATAAATAAATAAAAAGATAAAAATAAATAAACAGACATTTGAAAAAATAACTTACACGAACTTAAATAGATCGGAAAAGAAAAACCAAAACAAATTAAGGGAAGTATCACAATAAATCAAATGTCAAAAGATATAGCAGCTTCTTAGCACTCGGACCTCACATCTTATTAAGGGCTTTGGAAAAATTATGAATATATTGATGATATATTTTGCTAAAATAACAATATTATTAAGCAAAAACAGAATTAACACAGCAGTCTTTGGGTTTTCCAAATAAGATATGATGTAAAGAAAAAAAAACTATCAGCAACCACCTTTTTTTCTAACAACCAGAACTGAATTGATATCCAGAAGAGTTTGGAGAAACAGCATGAAGAAAAGATATGATCCGTGTCTTCAGGATGGATCTCACAGAAGGGACAGGGGACAATTTCTATATTAAATGTTTGATTTAGGAATTTGTTAGAAGGATAAATATCATGTAAAAATTTGAAGTGTGTTTCTGTTGCTTTAGGAGGAGCAGGAAAACTTAAATACGCAGTTGTAAGATATTTTACAGTATTCTTAACAAACATGTGATCTAATTCGTTTCTTTTAACTTGACAGTGTAACTGGGTTTTAACACGACATGTCTTATATACTTGTTAGTACAAGTATCACTTTTAAAATTAATATTTCTAAAGTTTAAAGCTGGAAGAACTGAACTAACTTTAGCATAAGAAAAGACGCCTCTCATCAGTGTTTTTATACCAGAAGGTATCACATTAATGACAGTGAAGAACTCTTTCAGGTGACAGGTAAAGCCATGCTTCAGTGTAAAGGCATTATAGTCTAAAATGTTCCCCTTCTCATCCATTAGATCTCTCACTGACCAAATACTTCTGCTTAGCCAGTTCTTATAGCATAAAGATCTGCTCTTAGTCGGCCCTCCTAAATGTACTTCATCTCTTAATATTGATAAAATTAATATCACTGGCTGTCATGTAAAACCCCCAACCACTATCAAAACCTGGGCATAGTGTTTGATTCTTCTGTCTTTCTCCTCTCACATCTCATCTCTCACCAAATCTGCCTTCTTTCATCTACAAAATATTGCCCGATTACACCCAAGTTTAAATATCAGTGATGCCGAGACCCTTGTCCATGCTTTCATTACCTCCTGTCTAGATTACTGTAATGCACTTTTTTATGGTTTACCATCAACTTCTTTAAAGAAACTCCAATATATCCAGAATTCAGCAGTAAGAGTGTTAACACACACAAATAAATCCTCCCACATAACCCCCATCTTATACAGTTTACATTGGCCCTAACCCTAACCCGTAGTTTCTGTATTCAATATAAAGTTCTCCTCACTACATTTAAAGCTCTCCATCGCTCCTGTCCACAATATACCACAGATCTCCTTCACACATATACCCCTGCCCCTGCACTTAGGTCCTCTGACTCTAATTTATTAGAGGTTCCTCATTATAGGCTGAAATCTTTTGGTGGTAGAACCTTCTGTATTGTGGCTCCCAGCCTCTGGACTTCTCTCCCCAGAACATTCGAGACCTGGCGTCTTTACAGGATTTCAAAACTAATCTGAAAACTTATCTTTTCACTTCCTGTTATTCAAATTCTCAAGTCCATTGACATGGTTTTGTGTCTCTATTTGTCTCTTCTGTATTTTCTACTAGAATGTTTGTTGCTCTAATGTACATGTTTGTTGATTGGGATGTTTTGATGTTGTGTTTCCTTTTCTATGGTGTATTTGTATGTTGTGTATACGTATAGTGATGTTTACTAAACCTCCTTAATTCTGTTTCATTGTATATCACATCATGTATCATCCGTCCTTATCCTCCTTGACCTTTCAGCAGCGTTTGATACGGTCAACCACAAGACTCTCTTATCCTCCCTCAAGAGTCTTGGGATTTGCGGATCAGCTTGGGAATGGTTTGCCTCCTACCTGGAAGGACGCTCATATCAAGTAACATGGAAGGGAGTGACATCTGCTCCACGCAGACTCTCCACTGGCGTCCCACAGGGCTCAGTACTTGGTCCTCTTCTTTTCTCCTTGTATACTCACTCTCTTGGTGAAGTTATTTCATCACATGGGTTCTCTTACCACTGCTATGCTGATGATACACAACTTATCTTCTCTTTCCCACCCTCAGATGCCACAGCTTCTGACCGGATCTCAGCATGTCTGGCAGAAATTTCATCATGGATGACTGCTCATCAATTAAAGCTCAATCCTAGCAAAACTGAACTGCTGTTCATCCCAGGTGATCCATCCCCAGGTCACGATCTTGCTATATCCTTGCACAACGATCTGATCTCCCCTTCAGCCACAGCTCGCAACCTTGGGGTAACCATGGACAATCAACTGTCCTTTTCCTCTCATGTTGCAAATGTGACTCGCTCATGTCGGTTTCTTCTCTACAACATTAGAAGGATTCGGCCATTTTTGTCCACACAGACTGCCCAGGTACTTGTTCAGTCTCTTGTCATTTCTAGACTGGATTACTGCAGCACACTGCTGGCAGGTCTACCTATGAACGCAATCCGTCCTCTGCAAATGATCCAAAATGCAGCTGCCCGGCTTGTTTTCAACCTGCCAAAGTTCTCGCATACCACCCCGCTACTGCGATCCCTCCACTGGCTTCCGGTAGCTGCACGCATCCGGTTCAAAACACTGATGCTGGCCTACAAAGCCAAAAACAGACCAGCTCCCTCTTACCTCAAAGCCCTCATCATTCCTCGCACTGCACCCCGCAACCTCCGATCTACCAGCACTGCTCGACTGGTTCCACCATCTCTCAGGGTAAGAGGCAAGTTTACTACAAGACTCTTCTCTGTACTGGCACCAAGGTGGTGGAATGAACTTCCCATAGAGGTCCGGACAGCCGAGTCACTGGCTATTTTCAAGCGGCGGTTGAAGACCTACTTATTCAGGAAGCACTTCAACTAGCACTTTCCTTATCCTTTGCATTAAAAAACAAAAACAAAAAAAAACAAAAAAAAAAAAAAAAACCTTTGTAACTTTGAACAAATGTTTTAAACTTGTGGTATCTTAAGTATGTAACCTAGTGAACCAGCATTAATGTGTTCAGTGTTAGAGATTTAAGCACTTATGTACGTCGCTCTGGATAAGGGGTCTGTCACATGATGTAAATGTAAATGTAAAGAGTCCTTGAGACTGTTGAAAGGTGCTATATAAAATAAACTTATTATTATTACTATTATTATTTTCATTTTACATTTTAATTTGGACTTTTTTAGAAGGGCAAAGGGTGGGGGATGCTTTCATTTTACAGCAATCATAGGGAAATAATGTTTATTACAATTATTAAGTTTATTACAAGCATAATAATGTTTATTATGCTTTTGTGTTACTCAATGAAAGAATCAATTAAAGTTCTACTTACAATTAAATCAGTCAAGACGTCATTTTTTAAATTTGTATTACTTTGCATCAGGGGCAGTTCTAGGGTTTCATCTTTAGGGGTTTTATCCCTCAGTGAGAATTTAAAACAAGAAGAGTTTTATATTATATATTATATGACTACATAGTAAGCCAAAAGTTATGGTGTTATTTAAAATGTTATTTTTATTTAGTATTAAATGGATTTTTTGCATTAATATTTAGTTTGTGCTACAACTCTGGTAATAAGAATAGTGACATTTCACTGCTTTTGGTTGACGTCTTTGCGGCTTTCCAGCTCTGACTGCGCGTGCACGCTGCGCGTTCCCGTGCGTCTCCATTCTAGTAAAACATACATCTCATGACGCACTTTTAAAACACTACAACACACGCACGTAAAAAAATCGCTCTTGGATCAAACTGATAAATAATTTTCTTTCCCATCGACGACATAATTAAAAAACGTAATTACGTAAAGTTTATTGTTTATTTCTGAAAGTAAAAATGCTCCTTATAGTTTTAGAGTGACTGAGATCACACACAGGGGGCTGGAGACACCCTAAAGAAGGCCTAGAACTGCCTCTGCCTTGTATTCATGTCTGCTTATGACCAAACAACATGTTTATTTATGTTTCTATATCATATAGTTTATATACATTTCCCTATAGTTACAAATAATTCCCATAAATTAAGATTAAGTACCAGATTAAGTTCCCGTTGAAAGTTTCAGTAAGTTTACCGAAACTTTCCGCCCCTTTGTAACTCTATAATACACGACATTATGTAGCGACAACCGTGGTTTTAAATAGCTGTATGTTAAAATACCCCTATTATAATCCTTCTTATTAAAATCTATTAAATCCAAGTGTGGGAATAAAAGTTAATGTCGTTACGCAGTTTAACTAATAACAGTTGTACATATAGCGAACAAGGAAGAGCTACGATGAGCTAATGCTAAAGCTAGTTTTCGACATGAACAGAGGAAATAATAATAATAAACAAAGCTAAATATAAAAATACAGAATAATACCAGATATGTGGTGTATTAGCGGTGTTAAGTTACAACTGTGTTACATTTCATGTCGTTTATATGATTTAGTGTAAAAATAACAAGGAATTAGCCGCCTAGGGCCGAAGCTCAAACCGCTCCATCCTCCCTATTTAAGCGCACTTGCTTTGTGGTGCACATACAGCGTTCCAGTGACCTACCTAGTGCACTACTTGTCAATACGAAACACAGCCACGAGACACGTTAGCTAGCGCTGTATTGTTTGGGTAAGAATCGCTCCGTCATCGTTTACACTCAACAGACGCGTTGTTCCTTATCGTATTTTATATTCGTATGAAAATATCGATGTATAAAGGATTTAAACGTGTAGAAGTCCTCACCTTACGGTGGTGTTATAGCCTGTAGTCCGCTGTCGAACTATTCTTTCGCTTTCATTTAGAGGCTTAGTGCGCATGCGCAGACAGTGTGGCCTTGCGGTGCAATAAGTACTTCTTCTTTTCATATTGAATACAAAATTATATAAACAACAATCGCAAATAATTATTCTACAGGAGTAAATAGTAGAAATGACAGGCTTAACACATAATAAGTAATAGATTAATTACTAAAGACTAAATAAATAAATATTTGAAAAAATAATTTACATGAAATTAAGCGTAAAAGAAAAGAAAACCAAAAAGAATTAAGGGCAGAATCACAATAAATCAAATGATGTCAAAAGATATAGCAGCTTCTTATAGCTCTCTGACCTCACATCTTATTAAGGGCTTTGGGAAAACAGTCATTTTTGAAAGGAATAAATAATGGGGGAAATTTAAAGAATCTACATTTATGGATGAAATATTTTGCTAAAATACTAATATTATTAGGCAAAAAAGAATTAACACAGCAGTCTTTGGGTTTTCCAAATAAGATATGATGTAAAGAAAAAACAAAACTATCAGCAACCATCTTTTTATGTATCAACCAGCCCTGAATTGATATCCAGAAGAGTTTGGAGAAATAGCATGAAGAAAAGATATGATCCGTGTCTTCAGAATGGCTCTCACAGAAGGGACAGGGGACAATTTCTATATTAAATGTTTGATTTAGGAATTTGTTAGAAGGATAAAACTTAAATAAGCAGTTGTAAGATATTTTACAGTATTCTTAACAAACATGTGATCTAATTTGTTTCTTTTAACTTGACAGGTGTAACAGGTCTTTAACACGACATGTCTTATATACTTGTTAGTACAAGTATCACTTTTAAAATGAATATCTCTGTAAGAAAGATTCCTCCTCGCACTTGTCCGCGTCCCTTTACCTCTGCACAACAATAGGAGCTCCGGAGCACTGAGAGAACAAACCACACGAGTGAAATCAAATCTGGTTTATTCCAAACAGCTGCTCAAAGAACTGAGCGACAGAACAGAATATATACACAATGAAATACAGTAAGCTGTGGTGTATGAGATAAGGCGGGGGCTACGTTTTATCAACATAGATAGGGGTTTGCTAGAATGCTGCTTCCTCACAACTCTTATCCAAGCATTGAAGGTCAATAAGCCTCTTAAGGCTCTCGCCCCCTATTGCAGGTTTTTCGCCTACATGACCTACCCAACAAAAAGTGGTACAGGGAGATGTTTGTAATAATCAGCGTCAAAAAGGATTCCTGGCGAATGCGTTGTGAATTGTGTCACCCAGGGGGGGTTCTAGCCCTTTATTATCGGGGCTTCAGCCCCCTGTCTGTAATCTCAGCCACCCTAAAACTATAAGGATCATTTTTACTTTCATAAATAAACAATAAAAATGACGTTAAAATGCAGGACGTGTCGTCGATGGGAAAGAAAATTATTTATCAGTTTGATCCAAGAGCGATTTTATTTACTTTGCTTTTACACGCGTGTGTTGTAGTGTTTCACACGTGCGTCTTCAGCTGTCTGCTTTATTAGGACGGAGAAGCACAGGTACGCGCAGCGTGCACGCGCAGTCAGAGCTGGAGGCGTTTATCTATAACGTTAATCGGCGGAAAGCCGCAAAGACGGCAACCAAAAGCAGTGAAATGTCAATATTCTTATTACCAGAGTTGTCATATAATATATAATATAGAACTCTTCTTGTTTTAAATTCTGCTTTCTGAAGACATGATGTGGAGGTGAAGGTTGGAGTGAAGATCTCCAGTGTCCTTCACTGAGCCCTGGAGCTCAGCACCACACTCTCACAGGCTTTTACATTCCTTCTACAGAGAAACACACAGCATCTACATTCACCTTTGTATTTATGACATTTGGACGACACGTTTCTCCACCAGTCTAAACAATAATTATATTCACGTTCATGCACATTTACACAGACATTTATTTTTGGCCTTTCAGTTCAATCCTTTTAAATCAATCCTTAAAGATGACCCAAAGTACCACAGTAACCCCAGTCTGAAGGACAAAGTGCACTGTGTGGTGAGTGTCGTACCAGGGGACAGAATCTCCCTCATGACTGAGGACGTCATCCAGAAGATGAGAGCTGTTCGTGAGAAAGCTCGTGAGTTAGGTACGTGTATACATATTAATGCACAGAGATATGGTCATGTACAGTGTGTAACATGAGTATTAACCCCACCCGTATCCCCCCACCCCTACCCCATCCCACCCTCTGCTTAAGTAGGTCTGATCTGGGAGCTATTAGTCTCCCTCGTTATGATGAAAGTCAATCTGATGTATGAGATAAACACGTTGTATTGTTGGGGGTTTAACAGGGATTCCTGAGGTCATCATTATGTCCCATGTTGACCGAGCATGTGTGCTAGTTAAAGAGAACCTGAGTGGGATCTACACCAGCAGAAAAATTAAAGAGAAGGTGAGAAAAACACAAACTTATTTATTTATGGCTTATCTACAGCCTCCCACCTACTATGTAGTACTTAGAATGAAAGTATATGGACCTCAAATGTAAGTTCTGCTGTTCCTCTTTCTCTCAGATGGAAGAGTGCAGTCATAAACTCGGAGTCCCAATGAACTGCATCTTTCCTGTGCAGAACTACTATGAGCAGGTCTCCAACGACTTGAACATGGATCTTCTGATTCTCATGGCCATGACCGACATCATCAGCTTTGCCAATGACTGTTGAAGCCCAGGTTTATAACACCGATCAGTACGTTGAAGATCAGGCTTATAATGAATAATTTAGACTTGTTCACTTTCCCACAGAGTAGCAACATGGAATAGTTTTATAGTTTAATAGGACAGGAATGTGGTAGAAACTATTACAACATCTTTTAACTTAACACTAATCTTTTTACATTTTCTCTTTGCTTCTTGTATTCTAGGGTTAATTAGGGTTATTAATTATTAGGGACAGTAATCTGGAGTCAGCTTTACTCTAATTTTCAGACATTATGTGTCTTTACATACATTGATTGGGACATAATTAGAGGTGGATTATGACGTAGTTTCGGGGTTCACGTTACACTTCACTAGAACGTTCCTTACTGCACTTTTCAGAACTGATAGGAACTTTAAACCTAAATCTCTCAGTAGTTCACAGCTGACACTCAGTGACACTATGCTGTAGATGGCGTGAGCTGTAGGACAATTAACTAAACTGAAGCCAAAATATGAGGCCCCCTAGTGGCTGGCTGCAGTACAATATTTTAACCCTGCATATTACTACACTAGTCAACAGGATTTGAACTTCAGTTGGCTATCAAATCTCCCCTAGTAGCTTTCACTGTGACAAATGGATTTGTTTTGGGAAGTCAAACCTCATAAACATGAATGATGGATAATGACAGCTAGCACCGGGCAAGCTCTGTTTATTCAGTGTGTGTCCCTGCTTCTGTTTGTAATTATTGTTAAGTTTAGTGTAAAAATGCTTCTGTATATTTACTGATCAGTACACGACATAAAGTACAACAAGAAAAACACAGCGTGGTTTCGAATGATGGCTCTTTATAGCTCTTAGGTGTGGGAACTTATCTGTCTCTACACTTTAATAATCTGATTTATGACTTGAATGGGTTTTAATCTGGATATTTGAATATTCTCTGTATATTTATCTTCACACACATCTCTGTAAACTCACTTTAACACGTGTGCTGCTTTAGTCAGTCAGTAAGAAACCTGAGAAAGAATAAAATGTCCGTCTGTCTGTGTTTCTGAGCCGTGAGCTTCGAGGCTGATCGTGTTTAATCTACTGCTCTGTTCACGTCTGTTTGCTCATCACCAGTGTCGTGTGTGTGTGTGTGTGTGTGTGTGTGTCATAATGATGACTCAAAACCTGATCTGATCCTTATACAGGAATTAATACAACATTCACATTCATGCAGAAACAACAAATACATACCAGTTATACACACACACACACACACACACACACACACACATCAGTTACACACACACAAACAATACACATCAGTTACACACACACACACACACACACACACACACAAACAATACACATCAGTTACACACACACAAACAATACACATCAGTTACACACACACACACACACACACAAACAATACACATCAGTTATACACACACACAATACACATCAGTTATACACACACACACACACACACACACACAATACACATCAGTTATACACACGCAATACACAATACACATCAGTTATACACACACACACACACAATACACATCAGTTATACACACACACAATACACATCAGTTTTATACACACACACACAATACACATCAGTTATACACACGCAATACACAAGACACATCAGTTATACACACACACACAATACACATCAGTTATACACACACACACACACACACACACACACAATACACATCAGTTATACACACACACACACACAATACACATCAGTTATACACACACACACAATACACATCAGTTATACACACACACAATACACATCAGTTATACACACACACACACAATGCACATCAGTTATACACACGCAATACACAATACACATCAGTTATACACACACACACACACAATACACATCAGTTATACACACACACACAATACACATCAGTTATACACACACACACACAATACACATCAGTTATACACACTCACACGCACAATACACATCAGTTATACACACACACACACACACACACACACACAATACACATCAGTTATACACACACACACACACACACACACAATACACATCAGTTATACACACTCACACGCACAATACACATCAGTTATACACACACACACACACACACACACAATACACATCAGTTATAAGTTAGCATGTCCTGTTTAGACTGTTGACAGAATAAATATTCTTCAGTCTTTATTCTCAGGTTGTAATAACTATAATAACTGCAATAACTATCATGTTGTCTTAGTGGTTAGCACGTTCGCCTCACACCGCCAGGGTTGGGGGTTCGATTCCCGCCTCCGCCTTGTGTGTGTGGAGTTTGCATGTTCTCCCCGTGCCTCGGGGGTTTCCTCCGGGTACTCCGGTTTCCTCCCCCGGTCCAAAGACATGCATGGTAGGTTGATTGGCATCTCTGGAAAATTGTCCGTAGTGTGTGAGTGTGTGAGTGAATGAGAGTGTGTGTGTGTGCCCTGTGATGGGTTGGCACTCCGTCCGGGGTGTATCCTGCCTCGATGCCCGATGACGCCTGAGATAGGCACAGGACCCGAGAAGTGTGTGTGTGTGTGTGTGTGTGTGTGTGTGTGTGTGTGTGTGTGTGTGTGTGTGTGTGTGTGTGTGTGTGTGTGTGTGTGTGTGTGTGTGTGTGTGTGTGTGTGTGTGTGTATTAGCGAACATGTTTCCCCACAGATCTTCTACAGGCAGGACATGAATGATGAACATCCTGGAATTCTTTCATGAAGCAGGGAATTAAACAGAATCCACAGATGAGTCTGAAACAAACAGCAGACGTCTATCAGTGTTTTACAGAATAAATCACAACAATGACGATCATTTAAATTTAAACCAAGTCCCAGCAAGTTAAAGTGACCGTCACATCCAGAATCACTGATATTCAGTGTCTACAGTGACTTTGACTCCTGCTGCCTTTCAAAGACACACATATTTATATATTAAACATTTTTACTCTTCAGCAATAAATGGACATTAAAATATTTACTTCCTGGACATTTGTTTAAATACCTTAAGGTTGTGTCCGTGTCTTTATTTCCTAACTTACCCAAAGTGTTAGGGTTAGATGATGAGGCCGTGTGTATATATATATATTATATTTTTAATTCAGACCAAGCTCATACAGATGTGGGGTAGGAAACATCAGCAGGTTTGTCAGAGGTTTTGGAGACACGGCCTCATCATGTGTATTGTACTAAAGCACAACTGTTTAAGTCTTTCACTTTCTAGGCTTAAAAAGAAAACCCTGGCTTTAGATATTCTACTTATTAGAAGATTAATACTGAGTAACAGCAGATTAGAGGTTCTCGTAAATGCATTTGGGAAAATATGGGGCTCTTTTTTCCAGCTGGATAAGAAGATAATCTTCTCCCCCTCCAGCAGGGGGTGATGTTCTGCTTATTTATCTACCGCTTACAGACACACTGGAAGTGAGATGATGGGGATTTCTTTTCATTTCTTTTTTTTCTTTCCTCTTCTTATTATTTATTTTTATTTTATCTTCTAAAATGTATCTATAAGTTTTATTATTCTTAACAATGCTGTGTTGTTTTTAATAAGATAAAAAATGACCTGCAGTGTTTCTGAATGTGTTAGTTATGATGAAATAAAGTGTTTTTATTTATACAAGGTTTATGATTTGCATTTACGTCCTTCTCATAATCCTTCTCCTTATCTGGAGGCATTTGTTTTTATATTTAAACAGCTGAGCAGGTGAGCTGAGGCTAAGGGCCTCGCTCAAGGGCCCAGCAGTGGCAGTGCTGGGGTTTAAACTCACAAGCATGCAGATTTACTAAAGGTGCCTAAACGTCAACAAATCTGCTGTAAATAATCTGATCTCTACATCATTAGACTCATCTAATCATTCCAGTTGGTAATCTGATCTTACCCCAAAAGTGTCAGCAGGCAGCACATGCCCCATGCTGCATTCCCAGGTTTATAACACACACTGGTGGTAATTTGGTGATGACAATGAGGGCAGATTATCACAGTAGGAGCATCACCCAGTGTTCCAGCTAACTGCTGGTGTGGAATCAGCTGATGGGGTGAAGGCTGAACAAACACTGGGACAGAATTCAACACACAC
>NC_062535.1:397526-400026 GCF_022655615.1 Tachysurus fulvidraco
AGTCTGATTACATCTCAACCATGAAAATACCCAGAAACATGCTTAAAGCATTATATACACTGTATTACCAAAAGTATGTGCCCCCTGACCATTACACCCACATGCTGTACACAGAGATTGCTTTTTTTAATCAGCTCTGCTTCTCTTCTGGAAGGTTCTTCACTAGATGTAGGTTTTGTGTCTGTGGGGATTAGTGATATTCAGCTACAAGAGCATTAGTGAGATCAGACACTGATGTTGGTGAGAAGGTCTGGGGTTTCAGTCGGGTTCAGTGGTGTTGAGTCAGAGTCAGGGCTCAGTGCAGGACACTAAAGTTCTTCACTCCAATCCTTCACCTCACACCCTGTCTTCATGTCATGCTTGTGTACATGTCCTGATGGAGCAGGGTTTTGGACTTTGAGATCTACTGAAGATAAACTCTAAGGTTACACAGAGACGTTCAGTAGAAGTGTGTGTCTCACAGCGTGTGGAAACAGTTTGGGGGACAAACACACGTGAGTGTCATGGTCAAGGGCACAAACTTTTGGACATATAATGTCGATTGTCCAGTCGCACTCCAGTGAAGAGGAAATATTAGTTGTTAATATAATTAGTTATTATTACAGAACGTTGAAGCTCTGAGATACGAAACCCTGACTGAAAAGCCTTGTCACGACCAGCAGGTTCTCTATCCTCCTGTATAAACTTTTGTTCATGATCGATGCCTGCATTCTGGTTCAGTTGTGAGTCAGAGGTTTGATGATGAGACTGATGATGAAAACACATGTCGCAGTCTGCTTTACTGTAGTGTAACAGCACCTTCACTGTCAGTACATTTACAGTTACAGCATTTAGCAGACTTACATTTTTAGCTCATTTTTTTATACAACTGAGCAATTGAGGGTTAAGGGCCTTGCTCAGGGGCCCAGCAGTGGCAGCTTGGTGGACGTAGAATTGAACTCACAACCTCTTCGATCGGTAGTCCAACACCTAACCACTAGGCTTACCACATCCCCCATCAGTAGGTCACACAGATGTACATCAGAGCAGGTTCGTGTCTGAGACGTCAGAGCTCGTCTCTGCTGCTGCTGGATCCGTTAACGGCGTTTTCTGAATCTTCTGTACGATTGGCTTGAGACCTGAACACAAAACCATCAGAGATGATGTAACAGTCACAGGTCCATCATCTCAAAGTCAATGGTCTATAATGCATTTAAAAATGATTCATTATACATATATAAGACATAACTGACCTCATCTGGGACTTCTTTGTCCTCATCTTCATCCTCATCGGGTTCCTCTTCCTCAAAGACAGGTGGCAGTTCTCCACCATTATCCAGGAATTTAACAAATGTTTCCAGATCCCTTTTTCCATTATAATCAATCACCTGATGTCACAGGAAACATTCACACACCACATTAGGAGAAGATTAAACACACAGAAGACGACTGAATGTGACTCTTTATACCTTCAGACTCATGTTAAAGGTCCTGTGTATAAGGTTCTGTGTATAAGGTCCTGTGTATAAGGTCCTGTGTATAAGGTCCTGTGTATAAGGTTCTGTGTATAAGGTCCTGTGTATAAGGTCCTGTGTATAAGGTCCTGTGTATAAGGTTCTGTGTATAAGGTCCTGTGTATAAGGTTCTGTGTATAAGGTTCTGTGTATAAGGTCCTGTGTATAAGGCGTTCTGACCTTCCTCTCGGTTCAGCTGGAAAGTATTTGAGCGTTGGATAACCCTGCACCGTCACTTCCTCTGCGTCATTAGCTGTTGCATCCATCTTAGCTATGATGATGTTTTCATGGTCCTTGTACTTTTCCCCCAGTTTCTCCCACTCAGGGGCAAGTTCCTTACAGTGACCACACCAAGGGGCATCTGAGAGAAAGGGGCAATAAAACACACACACACACCCCAACACACACACACACACATACACCCCAACACACCCCAACACACACACATACACACCAACACACACAAACACACAAACACACACGCACATACACACACACACACACACACACACACACACACACACACACAAACACAAACACACACACACACACAAACACACACACACACATATACAGACACACACACACACACACACACGTACAGAACAAACATTTAAGAATCTACAAATACACAGATGACTTTTGAAAATGTCCAGAAGAAGATTCCAGCTTACAGAATTCCACAAAGACGTTCTTTGTCTTATCAAAGGCGACTTGTGCGAAGTTCTTTCCCACCAGAACTTTGACAGGATTCTTATCCCAGTCCTCAGGAATGTCTTCACTCTTCAAATGAGGCTGTTGTAACAAAATGTAAGAAGCTCTACGTGAAAATAACTTAGTGTTTCTCTTTATCCAACAGATAATGGAGACCATTTGGAGAAACCCAAGCCATTTACCATCTAAGGGTTTCAACATTCGACTCTGAGGAAACATCACACACAGTGTTAGTGTTTATGTATGAAAAAAGGGAAAAGTTGGAGTGTTGTTGATTAATAATCTGCTGTATT
>NC_062535.1:407526-419768 GCF_022655615.1 Tachysurus fulvidraco
GGGCATTCTTAACGTTATATTAATAATAATTACATGTTTCTGTACAAGAGTAAACATTAAAAGACTTTTCAAATTATGAGATTGAAGAAATAATATTTTTATATTCAGAACAAACAGAGACATAAAAACACCTTAAAGCAGCGGTCCCCAACCTTTTTTGGGGTTAATGTTTGATAATTTTACAGCGGCCCGCTGGGGGTGGGGGTGGGGGGGCTATACAATTAAATTAAAATGAATCATTTTAATGTAATTGTATTGAAACATGCCTTTTTAACTCACTACAACGCTAAACCAATGAGAACCCTTTAATCCAGAACACCGGCAGAGTTTCTAACTTCCTAACGACGTCTGTTTCCTGCTCATTTTTGCTAATTTGTGGGTTAAATTTGAGCAAACACAATATACACGTACACCAAGCACTGTTAAACATGACAAAGTACCGGTGAACAGAGAGAAGAGCGATACACACCTTCTCTCTCCACCAGAGCTACAACACCACTGCCGCTTCCACGGCCCGGGGGTTGGGGACCACTGCCCTAAAGTGCTCAACACACCAGGTTCATGATCCCTCAGTCACATGAACACTCACCTCTGGTGTGGACAGGGAGATTTTAGTGGGTTGTGTTTGGTATAGAGCTCTCTTCATCCTCCTCATCCTCATCCTCTTCATCATCATCATCCTTATACTCTTCATCATCCTCCTCATCCTCATTCTCATCTTTAAAACACCAAGAGCTTTAGTAAGAAAGTGTAGGATAGACATTCTGGGAGTTGATGTGGCTCTTTACTCTTTTACTGGGAATGTTCTTGTATAACTGGTAAAACGACCTGATCATGGACGTACAAACTGTTGCTGAAATCCATAGACACACAATCACAAGTAACAAAATGTCCTCCAACTAAGAAGCTGTTTGTTCTCTCAGTTCCATCGAGTAACACAATACATGGACAAAGTATGAAGATTCTCTCTCAGGGTTTGGGAGCAGAACAGTATCAGTGTATGTGCCACAGTAAAGTCTGCCCCAGGAACATGGTGTGTGAAGTGAGAACACACCCCCAGTCACTCCTGAACACACCCCAGTCACTCCTGACCACACCCAGTCACTCCTGACCACACCCCAGTCACTCCTGACCACACCCAGTCACTCCTGACCACACCCCAGTCACTCCTGACCACACACCAGACACTTCTGACCACACCCAGTCACTCCTGACCACACCCCAGACACTACTGACAACACCCCAGTCACTCCTGACCACATCCCTTTCACTCCTGACCACACCCCAGACACTACTGCCCACACAACATTCACTCCTGACCACACACCAGTCACTCCTGACCACACCCCAGTCACTCCTGACCAAACCCCAGACACTACTGACCACACAACATTCACTCCTGACCACACCCCAGACACTACTGACAACACCCCAGTCACTCCTGACCACATCCCATTCACTCCTGACCACATCCCTTTCACTCCTGACAACACCCCAGACACTACTGACCACACAACATTCACTCCTGACCACACCCCTTTCACTCCTGACCACACCCACCTGCCCAGCTCTGACCTTTAAGGACCTTTACATAAATAGGTGACGTCGTTAATTACAAATGGTACCAATTAATCCTGCACGAATTTACACTTTTAAGCAGTTTAAGCAAATAAAAACTCGAAATGTTATTTTCTGTTTAAGACAACGGCGACATCTGGTGGCCAAACCGCTGAAAATTAACCCTGAAGCAACCTGTTTGTCATTCAGACAAGATGGAGCCGAAGACAGAAAGTACGTTTAAAAGAACAACAGAAGAATAAAAGTCCTGTGGATTCTGGACCATTTTATATGGACATATCTGTCCTGGTGTCCAAACTACACAAATGGTGCAGGATTTTATTCCAGTGACTACAGCTGTAATATTTAAATAGCTTAGCGTTCAGTGGCCAATCACAGCGCTAGCAGCGGGCCTGGGCGTGGCTATGTCGTAGGGGCAGTGATGAAACAAAGGAAACCCGGAAGTAACATGCGACTGTTTTCATGGAGGCTGTTTAACACTTAATAACAAACATGTGAAGTGTGCAGTTTATAAGCTGGCAAATGGCAGGAATTACATTTACATGGATTTGGCTGTTTAACGCGGTTTTATGTTGTTTCGCTGACGGTGAGTTTTATATCCAGCTTTATTTCAGTCTGATTGTGTTTGTGACGTGTAGCTTATTATTATTATTATTATTATTATTATTATTATTATTATTATTATTAACATTAACACCTTTAATAAGGTGATAATTTAAGGTTCTGGGCATTAATATATTTAATCATATTTTATAAGCTGTAATCCTTCCACATTGTTACAGAATCTCTAACAGGCTGAAGTGTTATAATAAATAATAAGTAAATACAGAATTAGACAGAATTGGACCTGCACATGATAATGGTGTTGAATGTTCTTGTTCACAAATGTCCCCCTGTGACGTCACTGACCCAGATGTGAGCCATGTGTCTGGGTTCTACTCCAGTCCGCCCCAGAGGTTGTCTAAGTACAGCTGGTTCGGGAACGCGCGCCTGTTCCGGTTCCAGGTTCCTGAAGGGGCGGAGCTTGTGCACTGGTCCCTTACGGTACTGCGTGGCTCCGGGTTCAGCTGCAGCGACCAGAACATCGCAGTGTAAGTAAATCTCCACACAGCTTCACACATCCAGCACATGCATTAGACTCCTAATAAACTTGGGCTAATTTGTTGATTGGTGCTTTTTAATTAAGATAAATAAATGAACTAAGAGCATTATCTAATAACACAAGCGTTCTGGGGTATGAGGCAAAATGTAGTGTTTATTGCCACCAAAGAAGTGCAGATGATCTAATCAGAATATGAATAAGTGACATTTGCACAATATGATCTGACCCTGGACTGTAAGCCCCGCCCCCTTCTCCCTGTCTCATCTCATCAGACACATTCACAGTGTTATTAAATTAGCTTTGATATGATTCTAATCCAGAGTCTGATCCAGAGTCTGATCCAAAGTCTGATCCAAAGTCTGATCCAGAGTCTGATCCAAAGTCTGTTGCTCAGTACAGCAGCTGAGTTTCAATAAAAACATGCAGCAGTTTATAAAATATTGCATTCTCAGCCTAGCAGTAAGGAATTTTTTTACGTACTAACAGACACTTCCGGGCCGGAGCGCCGCCGGTCATCAACCCCATTAACACGTCTTTCCCGAATTCCACGGAATTCTCTCTGGCTTACAATCTGACTGTGAGTGTGAGGGACGCTCAGGCCATCAGCACCACGCTGTTTAACGTCACGCAGCCTGAAGCTGGAGACTGGTTCATTGCCGCTCATCTGCCTAAAGACGATGGCAAGATACAACAGCAGGTACACACTAACGTTCACTTTACTCACATTTATTATTGGTTTGCTGTAATATAACAGGAACGAAAATGTTTCTGACACTGGAGACTCCTTCCGTAAATGTTAAGTGACCATCTCCTTACTTTCCTTCATCATATCAGTGATTCTTAATGTTGAATTTCAGTGAAATCACTATACTATCATGTCACTATAACTGAGCTGTTACTATGGTAACCTGGCCACCAATCAGAGTGCAGAACGCTGTGAGTTAGTCCTGCTGGTGTGTTGGTGTAGCTGTAGTGATGGGCAGGAGGCAGGACCAGTGCTGACCAGTGGAGAGTATACAGAATGTTCAGCAAGGAATGCCTTTCAGTAGTGTGTGTGTGTGTGTGTGTGTGTGTGTGTGTGTGTGTGTGTGTGTGTGTGTGTGTTATTCAGGGGCTGCCATCGTGTTCGTATTTGTTGCAGCCACAGATGTATGTGAGGAGAGCCGTCAACACGCCGATCCTGCAGACCAACATTCCTCTCAATCAAACTCTCACTCAGCAACAAGCTCAGTACAGGTGTGTGTGTGTGTGTGTGTGTGTGTGTGTGTGTGTGTGTGTGTGTGTGTGTGTGTGTGTGTGTGTGTGTGTGTGT
This sequence comes from Tachysurus fulvidraco, assembly GCF_022655615.1. Classification (NCBI taxonomy): domain Eukaryota; kingdom Metazoa; phylum Chordata; class Actinopteri; order Siluriformes; family Bagridae; genus Tachysurus; species Tachysurus fulvidraco. Next base: position 411,519 of record NC_062535.1, read on the forward strand.
TAGAGAATAGAGATATTCATCTGACCTCTGAGGCATGTATTCATGTAATAGTGACTTGTTTGCGTATGAGCTAATTATAGATATCTAGAAAAAACAAGCATTCCGTCTACATTTTCTCTAAACCTGAAAGGGCTGCAGATCAGGAACTTAGAGGAACTTACAGGAACTTAGAGGAACTTAGAGGAACTTACAGGAACTTACAGGAACTTACAGGAACTTACACTTAAAGATATTTCTGTTCCTGTAACTGAGTTTATTGCATCTTTGAGACTGTGCTGTGCTTCTTATTCTTTACATGAACATTAAAATGAAATGTTCCTGAATTTCCTCACAAGCACGTTCCTGCCTCTGAATGTTGAGTGTCTGTTCAGTGTTAATTACGTCTTGAGTTCCTGTAGCTGTTGTTTAAAGGAGGAAGTAATACGTTGTCATGGTGATGAGTGATGAGGTTTAACTACTCTTCTGCTGCAGGGTTTATGTTCTGGAGTTTTCCTCTAAGCTGGAAGTCTTTATCCAGTCGTGCTCAGTACAGACTGTTCCTGTTAGAGAGTGCTCGCTGTCAATCACTTTAGGCTCCGCCTCTTTGGGCCAGAGCTCAGTGATTACAGCAAACTGCTCTGGGAACCAGCCGTGCTCTGTTTCTCTGTCCAATCCTCCGTGGAACACCTGGGTGAGGGTTTCAGTGCTCAGCCGAGCGAATGGAACAACGACCTTCAGCATCTCAGCAAACTACACAGGTCTGTCCTCATGGGTGTAAAGCTGGGGGGTGGTCCTCATCACTGACCATCTCCTCATGATGGAGACTGCTTCACCACATCATACACACACACACACACACACACCCACACAGATCTCCTCATGATGGAGACTGCTTCACCACATCATACACACACACACACACACACACACAAATCCTCAAGATGGAGATTGCTTCGCCACATCATACACACACACACACACACACACACCACACACAACCACACACACACACACACACACATCTCCTCATGATGGAGACTGCTTCACCACATCATACACACACACACACATATCCTCATGATGGAGACTGCTTCGCCACATCATACACACACACACACACACACACACGCATCTCCTCATGATGGAGACTCCTTTAATACATCATACACACCCAGACTCTCTCTCTCTCTCTCTCTCTCTCTCTCTCTCTCTCTCTCACAGCAAGCTGTAAGCCCTTGAGTGTCCCTGCAGATGTGAACATCTCCTTTCCCCTCAGCAGCTCGTCTCTCATACCATTCTCCAACACCTCACTGTACACTAACAGCTGCATCCAGACCCCAGCTGTGTTACGGGAGACACAGGACATCTTCTCAGTTCGCTTTACCATCACTAACAACAGTGTGACTGCACTGTCCCTCTTCCCCACCATGCTGACGCTGGAGCTGGACTCTGCAGACAGTGGGGGAGTGCTGATCCTCCAGCTCCAACTTAACACGGTGTGTGTGTCTGTGTGTCTGTGTGTGTGTGTGTGTCTGTGTGTGTCTGTGTGTGTCTCTGTGTGTGTGTGTCTGTGTGTGTCTGTGTGTGTCTGTGTGTGTCTGTGTGTGTCTGTGTGTCTCTGTGTGTCTCTGTGTGTCTCTGTGTGTCTCTGTGTGTCTGTGTGTCTCTGTGTGTCTGTGTGTGTCTGTGTGTCTGTGTGTGTCTGTGTGTGTCTGTGTGTCTGTGTGTCTCTGTGTGTGTATATGTCTCTGTGTGTCTCTGTCTGTGTGTCTCTGTGTCTGTGTGTGTCTGTGTGTGTCTGTGTATGTCTCTGTGTCTGTGTGTGTCTGTGTGTGTCTGTGTGTGTCTGTGTGTGTCTCTGTGTGTCTCTGTGTGTCTCTGTGTGTCTCTGTGTGTGTCTGTGTCTCTGTGTGTCTCTGTGTGTCTCTGTGTGTCTCTGTGTGTCTCCGTGTGTCTCCGTGTGTCTCTGTCTGTGTGTCTCTGTCTGTGTGTCTCTGTCTGTGTGTCTCTGTCTGTGTGTCTGTGTGTCTCTGTCTGTGTGTCTCTGTGTGTCTGTGTGTCTCTGTCTGTGTGTCTCTGTCTGTGTGTCTCTGTCTGTGTGTCTCTGTCTGTGTGTCTCTGTGTGTCTCCGTGTGTCTCTGTCTGTGTGTCTCTGTGTGTCTCTGTCTGTGTGTCTCTGTGTGTCTCTGTCTGTGTGTCTCTGTCTGTGTGTCTCTGACTGTGTGTCTCTGTCTGTGTGTCTCTGTGTGTCTCCGTGTGTCTCTGTCTGTGTGTCTCTGTCTCTGTGTGTCTGTGTGTCTCCGTGTGTCTCTGTGTGTGTCTGTGTGTCTCTGTCTGTGTGTCTCTGTGTGTGTGTTGTTCTGCACTGTACAAAGTCCCAACTGTAATGTGTGTGTTGTTATCATCATCATCATCATCATAATAATAACAAAGGCTTCTTCTGTTCCAGACCTCTGTTACTGGTCCATTCGACAGTGTGAGGGTGTGTTTAACACCTTCTGCTCCTGTTCTCCAGCTCAACACTAGCCAGTCATGTGATGCAGGTGCATTACCACACACACACACACACACACACACACACACACACACACACACACATTGACAACATAGACATATGCAAAAGTTATGAGATTTTTTAAATGTTGTGTGTGCGCGTGTGTGTGTGTGTGTGTTTATGTAGGATTCATGAAGGGATATCCACTCATAGTGAACAGTAAAGAAACAAAGGCGTTGTTGAGAATTCCATTTCCTAAACCTGTGACCTGGTACCTCAGTCTGCAAAGCATCTGTAACAACAGGTGTGTATATACACACACACACACACACACACACACACACACACACAGAGCTGTTGAGTTCTGATTGGATGTCAGGTGTTAATTAGTTTTCTAGAACAGCAGCTCTGACAGTAGTTCAGGTTTATATTACTGTATTCAGTCTGAAATGGTTTCCATAGTAACAGTGGTTGTGCTGTTGTCAGTGTTGAATGCAGTAACATCTCGGCTGTGGTGAGTGTGTCGGCGAGTGTGAGTGCGTGTGTTGACGACTGCGGACCGTACGGAGAATGCAGGCTGCTGCGCACATACAGCTACATGTATGCTGCCTGTGTGTGTAAATCAGGTGTGACCCGTATACACACACACACACACACACACACACACACACACACACACACACACAGGATGTGATTGTATTTTTACATTTACCTGACAGGTTTTAATTTTTAATTAAAAAGGGGGTTTCTAAATGAGATCATGTGTATGTTAAATCCTACATTGTGTGTGTGTGTGTGTGTGTGTGTGTGTGTGTGTGTGTGTGTGTGTGTACCAGGTTGGTTGGGTTGGAGCTGCTCAGATGGATCCAGTGCTCTGTCGTTCTCTAGGCAGTTAACCGCGGTGCTTCTGCTCACGCTCAGTAACCTGCTCTTCATCCCTCCCATCGTGGTTGCACTGTACCGAGGCTATCACACAGAGGCCACAGTCTACCTCTTCACCATGTTCTTCTCCACCGTGTGTAACATCCTCACACACCACACACTCATCACTTCCACTTAAATACACACATTAAGTGTGTTTTATAAGAGGAGTTAGGAGAAAGACAACAGTAACAACATAACAGATAAACTGATACCTAATTCTGTAAATAATAAAAATACACTGAAGTGTTGTATATACAGTGTGTGTGTGTGTGTGTGTGTGTGTGTGTGTGTGTGTGTAGTTTTATCATGCATGTGATCAGCCCGGAGTGACGGTGCTCTGCATCATGGACTATGACACATTGCAGTTCTGTGACTTCCTGGGCTCCGTGGTGTCCGTGTGGGTCACTATTGTCTGCATGGCTCGTCTGAAGGACACTCTGAAATACGTAGGTGTATTACGGAAATTCAGAACACACACACACACACACACACACACACACACACTCCTGGATCCTTATTTGTGTGTGCATAACACACGTCTCTCCTGTACTCCAGGTCTTCTTCTTGGGTGGCACTCTCCTTGTCGCCATGGCGATGCAGCTGGACCGCAGAGGTTTGTGGAACCTTCTAGGTCCTGTGCTGTTTGCATTAGCCACCATGATAACCACCTGGGTAAGAGTCGCACCGTCTGCTTGTATGTAGTCAGAATCAGAAGTCAGTATTCTTCACTGTTCCTTCTGCACACGTTCATCATCAACATTTATTACAGATTTATCGTACTGTGAAACGTCGTCACTGTTACCCACCCACGTGGAAGCGCTGGGTTTTCTTCCTGATCCCCGGCATACTGTCAGCGGTCATAGGGCTGTGTGTATATGCCTTCGCTCAGACCGACAGCAACTACTACTACACACACTCCATCTGGCACATTGTGGTGGCCACCAGTGTGGTGTTCCTGCTGCCACCACGTGAGAAGAACATCCCACCCTGGGGCTGGTCACACAAACTGTGTGGATATAAAATCTGTCTAAACCAGAAGGAAGACCTGAACATTGTTTCCTAACTGCACACACACACACACACACACACACACACACACACCAACCTTGTTCAGGTGTAATGAGACAGGGTTTTATGTAACACAGATGACTTTATGAGCAGAAATAAAAAAAACTACACATTAAAATGAAACACATCGACAGCACATAATCAGAAAGGGGCGGTCCTTACTAAACATGCTTAGTGCTGATTGGACACATTGTATCACATGACTCACATGAAAAAAAGAAGAGCACTTTATTAGTTTAATGTGAAGTCACTGTTGTTATTCCAGTATACAGGGATTTAGAGGATTCTCACAGACATAACTATACATTTAGAATGTACACATTAAATATAAACCACGAAATAAAAACCTCAGAAGTCTGAAATAAACACGAGAAACCTTGCAGAAGTAAACCCAAGGTTCTGGGCTGTGGTTCTCTAAACGTTTCTCATTCTAATTTTCTTCAAACAAAACCCTAAATTATAAATTGTGACTGAAAGCATCAGTAGATTTCAGTTTGACAGAACATCCACCAGCCAATCAGCAGTGAGCGTGTCATGGCAGTAAGTCCCGCCCCTTTTGTGTGTTGAGATGGAAGGTGTGATGACCTGCAGCACTAAACGTACCTGTGGCCAGTGTGAGCAGAATTCTGTAGGTTCTCCTCTCACATGTCAGCTTTATTTATCTAAAGACTACTACTGACACTGCACTGTTATTATTACACAGTCAATTGTGGTTTGAGCACTTTTTGTGTGTGTGTGTGTGTGTGTGTGGTGTGTGTGTGTGTGTGTGTGTGTGTGGTGTGTGTGTGTGTGAGAGAGAGAGAGAAAGACCCTATTTATAGGATTTCTTGGTTCTTTTATCTTATTGGTTCATGGACCTCCTCAGCACTTCATTATGGTGTGTGTGTGTGTGTGTGTGTGTGTGTTTGTACAATTTTTTGTTGTGTGTGTGTGTGTGTGTGTGTACACACTAGTTAAGCATTAAAATCAGTATGCATGTGATGATTAAATAATAACTAATAAGAGAATATGGGTTCTACAATGAGGTGAACATGATTATTATTAATAAATCTGAATGAGGAATGTTTTATTAACCGACAAATTGTTTTAGTATTAAATTTACTTTGTAAGGATTTTAATAAACTCTGATCAGTCCTAATAAAGTGATTACTCGATTATGTCAAAGTTTTTTCAAGGATTTTTCAGATGTTTTGTGGTATTTGGATGTGAACCCCGTAGGTGTTTAAACCTGCCGCAGCTCTCATCAGAGCGTCTGCCAGGATCTCCTCTGGTGTCTGGATCCACAGCTGCTACAGTGAACATCAGCTCGGACTCGTTCTCCATAGAAACTCTCGCTATGACACATAAATAAACGACGTGATGGTGTTCATATAAACACGACTGCACTCAGGGTCAGAAAGTCTTTATTGTGTTTCTGCTTGTCTTCACACATCTGAATAGTTCATAAACAGGACAGAACATTAAGCAGGAAATGAGAGGAGAAATGTGATGGTGCTTTACCCTGAGATTCAGCAGGAGAAGGTTCAGAGAGGAGAAAAGCAGGATCTGTAAGTGAGCATGTTTAACCTGAGCGTGATTGTAAAAGCCTCTTTAATAAGACTGGAGGCAGCTGAAGTCGTTTTATTACTTAAACAGAACAGATTCATGTGTTTTAATTCTTATCATGAAATATTTTAATCAGAATAAAGTAGATATGATGTGACTTTTACAGGCATCTACATTAGTAAATATTGTGTATATTATAATATAGCCTCTGTGTGTGTGTGTGTGTGTGTGTGTGTGTGTGTGTGTGTGTGTGTGTGTGTGAGTGATTAAATCTATGAAGCAGTTCCTATGTTGGTTTTTCCATTTTCATCCTCTGTTTGTATCAGAGCTGGAGCAAAGCTGGAATTTCGCTGACGACGCATACATGGGAATACACTGCACACACACACACACACACACATACACACACACAGGATGTCAGTGGATTCTTTGTTTTAGACTAACATTAGACATTTGATATACAGTATGAGTGTGTCTGTGTGTGTGTGTGTGTGTGTGTGTGAGAGAGAGAGAGAGAGAGAGAGTGTGTACCTCTTCTTTGTTTCCTGTGGTACTACAGTTTTGGCTAACAAGCTTTTGTACTCTTCAGACTTTAGATAGCGAGTGTATGAATCCTACACACACACACACACACACACACACACACCACACACACACCACACACAGAGTTATACGTACATTTCCTGTTAATATTCACCATGGTGAGGTGCAAGTCTTCTGTGTGTATCTCTGCTGTGTTCTGTAAAGCTCTCACCTTCTTCATGAGGACGTAGATGTGTGTCTGTGCACTGTCAAACACGAAGCGATCTGGGTTCTTCATTCCCTCCAGAGTGATGGCCATTGTCTTTCCATCGATGTTGACTGACTGTGTGGCTCCAGGAGCGAGGTACTGCCTGAACACACACACACACACACACACACACACACACACACACACACACACACACACACACAGAGGGGTAGCAGCATGTTCAGTGTGTTATATTATCTGTAACATTTTGTTTGCTTTATTAACTTTTCAGTTGTAAACATCTCGCTGACTTATCCCGCAGTGCCGACTAATCCCGCAGTGCGGACTAATCCCACAGTGCCGACTAATCAGGCAGTGCCGACTAATCAGGCAGTGCCGACTAATCAGGCAGTGCCGACTAATCAGGCAGTGCCGACTAATCCCACAGTGCCGACTAATCAGGCAGTGCCGACTAATCAGGCAGTGCCGACTAATCCCACAGTGCCGACTAATCAGGCAGTGCCGACTAATCCCACAGTGCCGACTATCAGGCAGTGCCGACTAATCCCACAGTGCCGACTAATCAGGCAGTGCCGACTAATCAGGCAGTGCCGACTAATCCCCCAGTGCCGACTAATCAGGCAGTGCCGACTAATCCCGCAGTGCCGACTAATCCCGCAGTGCCCGACTAATCCCACAGTGCCGACTAATCCCACACACGCCTGAAGGAGCTCAGACATGTGCCTGGCTGATTATGATCAGCTGTAAGCTCCTCACACACACACACACACACACCCCCATCACACTTCAGCTCACAGTTAGCTCTACATCACTGATGTCTTTGAGGAAGTCCTACTTGTAAATCTCATCCACTTCTCTGGGATTTTGAGGTCTCTCCGTGTCGCATGTCCTCACACGCCTGCCAAAAACACAGGTTCTCCGCTGAAGAGATCGGCAGAGAGAGAGGAGGAAAGTGGGAGAGAAGAGGTGAGGGATTAAATGTGAAGTGACATGAATGAAATCTCAGGAGTCTGGAAGAACATCCAGGGAGATAAAAACACACAACGTTTGGCCAAATGGACATTTTCTTTTCCAGCTAGTTTCAGTTAGTCACTGTGTCACAACTCTACTGAGTGTGTGTGAGTGTGTGTGTGTGTGTGTGTGTGTGTGTGAGAGAGAGACAGTGTGTGTGTATATATATATATATGTATGTACCACTGAATTCTTTCTCCAGGTAAGTGAGGAACTCTTTTCTGCCCATCGGGTCATTCAGCAGCTCCATGAAGCTAAAGCTCCAACGTTCCACACGAAGTTTTGTCGGCATGGCAACCCTGCTCAATAAAATCATGTATTAATATGTTTGCATTTTTTGTGTACTGTACTGTGTGTGTGTGTGTGTGTGTGTGTGCGTGTGTGCGTGTATGTGTGTGTATGTGTACGAGTGTGTGTGTGTGTGGGTGTATGTGTGTGGGTGTATGTGTGTGTGTGTTTTTGCTTGTGTGTGTATGTG